>NC_138190.1:20778904-20936404 GCF_964194105.1 Spermophilus citellus | reverse complement strand
GCTCTTTCCCTAATGTCACTTACCCACCATTATTATTTTATCTTCTCAGAATAAACCCTGCTACTTGTTAATATCTCCTAATCCCCTCATCATCTCCTCACATGAAGACATTGATTTTGAGTCACAACCTCCCTCTCACCCCTAGGTCTGTGATCGTTCTAGGAAAATTTAAGAATTTTATGGTTATCTACCCAGCATAGTGGACTCTCATGTATTGACTAATGTCAAGAATCTCTCTTTAATACATACTTCTAACAAAAGAACATTTTCTATTAATTCCAAGAATAAACTTCCCAAATAGTAGAAATCCTACTTTTCAGGCTGTAGCTAGCAAATTAGTCTGTTTTCCTTTATTGCCCTCAATTCCTGTAATAGTTAATTGTAATTGTCAACTTGATTGGATTAAGAGGTATTGATGATTAAGAGGCTTCTGGGTGTGTCAATGAGGGTGTGCCTAGGAATGATTGACATATGGGATAGTAAACTGAAATGGAGATACTTCCTAAGCATGGGCAGCACCATCTAATAGGATGATGGCTTGGATGGGATACAAGTTGGAAGAACATGGAAGCAGCAGCAAATGCAAGCTCAATTCTGGAATGGTTTTGATTGCTGCTGCAGTTGCCTGAAGATATCAGACTCTTGCTTCTTCACTCTTCTAAAGCATACTCTGCCAGTGATTGTCCAGGTAGTTTCCAGAAGCCTTCAGTCTCAAACTAGAGTAGCCCAGTTGATCCCTCTTATTCTTGGGCTTCAGCATCTTAGACTGCACAGCTCTCCAGCCTGCAAACAGCCATTGTTTACTATCACTATCCAGCTTCTGGTCATTTAAGCCAATCTAATAAACCCCTTTTTAATAATCATACTTCCTGTTTATTCTGTTCCTCTAGAGAACCCTGGTTAATAGAGTTTCTATTAAGAAATGTTATTTCAGCCTAGAGTTGCTTAAATTGGGCATGACCAATACTTTTGACCATATACTTTTCTTTCTTTCTTCTTCTTCTACTTTTTTTTTTTTTTTTTTTGGATGGGAAGGAATTAACTCCTTTGCAAATGCTCAACTCTACTGTTGTTGCATGAGAATAGTCATAGATGATACATAGAATGTGTATGGTTGTATAGAGATAAAACTTTATTTATAAAATCGATCCATTGCCAGTCAGCTAGCAATCAGAATTCCTGTTCAAATTCTGCATTAGGGAGCAGTCATTTGTAGCTGAAAGATGTTAAGCACTGGAACTAAAAAAAAATCTGGTAAAATAAGACCCTGAATCAATACTATGACCTAAGCTGTGTGAATGTCCAAATGATGAAGGAATGAATATTAAAACTTTTTCAGATATCAGCAACCTTCAGAAGAACAATGGAACATAAACTAACATATATGGAAAACTATGGTAATAAAAAGGGAAGAGAAAAATTGAGAGAAGGGTTATTTGATGATTTTTATGTTATGGATTTCAATAAGGTTCACCTATATTTCTGTAGTAAATTTTTATTTGCTGAATTTGTCCATCTAAATGTGTATATTTTCTTAAAATAATATCTTATGTAGACACTGTTTCCACCACTATGCTCAAATTTGTGAAAAACCCATATCAGTGATCCTGAGGCTTCCCCAGTCTTATTTTTGCAAAAAGGAAAAAGCAATAAAAATGAGTGAAGTAATTTTAGCCTTCCAACTCCTGAACAAATTTGTTTTTTCCTTATTGTCTACTAAAACTAGGAAGTGCTATTTATAATTTTCATCATTTTAAGTGTTTTTTTAAGTAATGCAAAAATGACCTTGTGCTTTAAAAGTGTCTGACATATAAAAGTGCTAAATTGTAGATAACTATGATAAACTTCTCAGATTTATACCACAAAATTAGTAATTTTTCTTATCTTAAAATGGGAAATAACATGTACATAGAAGCATATGAAGTTTTTGATATCATAGAACAAGGGTCTGCCTACTATGACTTGTGGACCAAATCTAGCTTGCCACACTTTTGTAAATAAAGTTTTATTGATATACAACTATACACATTCTATATATCATCTATGTCTGTTCTCATACTACAATAGTGAAATTGAGCTGTTGCAACAGAGATCATATAGCCCCCAAAGACCCAAATATAAGATTTAAATTTCTATATTTTTGATACATTATGCACTTAAAAGTGCTCAACCTTCTTCTAAGGAATAACTGAAATAAAAGTTTTCATACACAGAATCATAATAAATAGTGAAGGAGCAATTGGTAATTTTAAATAGAAAATATCCTTAAGAAAAATTATAATAAACAGATGGTATTTTATTGTCTGGGATGAATAAAGTTAACAAAACAAAGAAGTCAGTTCAAAGAAATGAAATCCATTAGGGAAATTAAGAAATAGGAAAAATAGAACTTCATTTAATAGTGTAGGATGTCTTCAAAGAAGTTATGTTGGAAAAATAAGAAAATAACAATGATCTAAAATTCAAATGGAAGTATCTGATGAATAGAAAGTAGGCTAGGGTATTAAGAAGGAGAACAAACTTATTTCATGACTGAAATTAAGTTAAGCTTATTTACAAAGTTGAGAAACTGAAGAGGCAAGCTAAAATATCAACTTTATTTCTAAAATCACAAGTAGTATCAAAAAGAATATATCTGTTGAAGTAAACATACACTAACATAATGTTAAATAAAGTACACCTTCATTATATATAATAATCTTAAAGAACAATTCTTCTGGCATGAAACATTACAACCTTCTATTAATTGTACTCTTGGCCTTCAGACTCACTCTCCTCCAACATAAAAACTATTTGTTTTTCATTTCTTTTTATGCCACTCAATCAAAACCTTCAATAATCGTGGTATTTTAGAACTGAAAGTGTTATTAAATGCCATGAAATACACTAACCATATCCTATACATGAGGACAATGAAAAACACAAGGTGAAATAGCTTGAATATGTGGAATAATGGATGCTAAGATTGAACCCCAACATTCTGACAATCAGTTTACTGTTTTTCTGCCACACTGAGCTTTCTATAACACAACCTTCTTTGATCTTTAATTTCACCAATTACTTGAAAATACTCCTCTAGATGGGCTATTTTTCTAGTTTGGTAGTTTATCTTCATGTTCAGCTGAAAGAGTCATGTTCAATCAATGCTTATCTTCATCCTGTCTTTTTTCAAGATAATAACAAATGGTGAAGAGTTTTGTACAATTACTATTGCATGAAAGCAATAGTAAAGTTAATTATATTTAAAGGCAAAATATGGAGTCCCTTTCTTTCTCTATGAAGTTTTGTGACCTCACTTTTCTGTGACTTCCTTTATAGCATGTGGTCTAAATATACTCATTTGGCTTTTGGCACCTGCTTGTCCAAATTGGATTTTATTTTTCTCTGCACTTTCAAGTGGGGTATTATCCAATTAGATTGTGAGCCCTTAAAGGCAGTGATGATTTGTAACACTCTGAACATAAGAATTTCTCAATAATGCTTATTGAACACAATAGAGATTGAAAGTATGCTTTTAAATTCCACAATTACTATTATACAGTCTATTGTAATAGTATAGTAATGAGTTGAATGTGGAGGAAAAACCCATAGTACACTCTAAGAATGGTAAGTGTTTATTCATATGAAAATGAAAATATTTGAGTGTAAAGAAACCATAAAAATAATCTCCCTAACTTCTTCTAACCATCGCTGTACTGTAAAACTGTATGAGATCAACACTTTTAGATTTGAAATATGACAGAGATTATGCAGGAGGGGAAAATGCTGAACACTATTGGTGGGAATGTAAGTTGGTATAGTGTCTAGAAATATATATTCAAGCAAAGTTTTCATGATAAATTATAAATGAGATAAATAAGCTTTAACTTATATAAATATTATGTAATATGTACATGTATTGAAACACTAATATTGCAACCCATTAATATGTACAATTTTATGTTTTATGTATCAGTTAAAAACGAATTTTTAAAACATCAAAACCAACATTTTTAATCTTATTATAAAAAATATATAGAGGAGCCAGGTGTGGTGATATACTCCTGTAATCCCAGAGACTCCAGAGTCTGAGGCAGGAGGATCGCAAGTTCAAAGCCAGCCTTGTTAAATTAGTGATGCCCTAAGCAACTTACTGAAACCCTGTCTTAAAATAAAAAGGGTTGGGTATGTGTCTCAGTGGTTAAGCACCCCAGGGTTCAATCTCTTGTACCAATAAATAAACAAATAAATAAATAAATCCCCTTTGAATAAATTACAATATATACATGTGAGACTAAAACTGAGAGATGAGGTAATGAGTTAATGATATTTTGTCTAATACTACAAAGTTTGATCTCTTTGCCTGGTTTACTTCACTTAACATACTTATTACCAATTCATCTATGTGGTACAAATGACAGAATTTCATTCTTCTTTAAGGCTGAATATTTCAGTGTGTGTAGGTATGCATGAACAAGCAAATGCATACTTGCTTTTACTTTTTATTCATTAGTGGGCACTTAGGTTATTTCCATATCTTTACTATTGTATATAATGCTGTAATAAACATAGAAGGGCAGGTATTTCCTTGAAATACTGATTTCATTTTGTCTTAACATATATTTCCAGAATTGGGATTTCTGCATCATATAATACTTCTATTTTTAATTTTTGATGAACTTCCATACTATTTTTATACTGGTTTTACCTATTTATATTCCCTCCAATAATGTATAAGGGTTCCCTTTTTTCACATCTAAATCAAGACTTGTTACCCTTTTGTTTTTTGATAATAACCATTCTAATGTGTGAAGTAATATTTTATGATTTTGATTTGCATTTCTCTGATGATCAGTGATTTTTAACATATTTTCACATACATGTAGGTCATTTCTAGACATTGATGAAATAAGGAAGATACATATAAATGGATAGATATCTTATGTTTATAATTAGAAGTATTAATATTGGTAAAATATGCATGCTACCCTAATTAACCTACAATTTCAATGTAATCACTATCAAAATCCCTATGGCATTTTTCACAGTAGATGCAAAAATCCTAAAATTTGCATAAAAGCAAAAAATATTGAAAATGGGCAAAGCAGTCTTGAGAAAGAAGAACAAAGGTGGAGGCATTATGCTTTCTGATTTCTAACTATATCACCAAGCTATGGTCATCAAAACAGTGTAGTAGTAACATAAAAATAGTCTCATAGACCAGGGGAGCAGAATAGAGGACCTGAAAATAAACTAATGAATGCACAGTTGTCTAATCTTCCACAAATGTGCCAAGAATATGCAATAGTAAAATAATAGTCATTCAATAAATGATATAGGGAAAACTGGTTATCTACATTTTAAAAGTAGTTCCTGAGGTTTACATCTCGGCAAAGTTCCCGGATGGTTGCAGCCTCCTGGGCACTGAGCGCTTTTCCTGCCTGGCCGGCTCAGCCCTTCGGACCCTGGGAGAAGTTCCCCCCAAAAATGCCCGGCGAGCCGAGGGGCCGTGGAGCCACCCAGAGCTGCTGCGTGTGGAGTGGGGTCAGTGGAAATAGTTGAGTGGTGTTCAGTGGAGCAAACAAGAGCTGATTGATGGCTCGGCTTCCTCCACTGCCAAGACAACATTAATTTTAAAGTGAATCAGCAAATTAATGATACTTAAGGAAAGAAAAAAGGACACAACATGAAAAGTACACTTTAGTTCTAGGATTGTTAAAATATGAAGAGAGAGCCGCCTCCCACGCCAGCAAGGTAGGCAGACCTGTGACCTACCGGCAGAACAGGCCCAGGGGCCCGCTGGCATGGTAGACACATCACCCCAATTGGAGGAGGGGCAGAGCCGCCACCTGTACCTGCAAGGTAGGCAGACCTGCAAACTGGAGAACAGGCCCAGCAGCCCATCGGTGTTGTAGACACATCACCCCAATTGGAGGAAGGGCCCAGCTGCCGCCCGCAAGGTAGGCAGACCGCGCGTCCTGGAGAAGGGGCCCAGTGGCCTGCTGGCCTAGTTGAAAGATCTCCCCAATTGGAGGAGGGGCACAGCCGCCGCCTGTGCCTGCAAGGTAGGCAGACCTGCAACCTGGAGAACAGGCCCAGCGGCCCGCCAGCGTGGTAGACAGATCACCCCTATTGGAGGAGGGGCCCAGCCATTGCCCGCAAGGTAGGCAGACCATGCGACCTGGAGAAGGGGCCCAGCGGCCCGCTGGCATGATAGACAGATCACCCCAATTGGAGGAGGAGCACAGCCACCGCCGGCGCCTGCAAAGGAGACTTTGCAACTATACAAGAGCAATATAAATATATAGGGGGGAAATTCAATAACACAACAGTTTCACCAAGCAGAAAGAAACGTGAGCAGTATGAAAAGACAAGGAAAGAAAGGACCACAAGCAATGCAGGTCAACTCAACTTTAGAAGAGGTAATATCTGCAGCAGATGGAATGTCAGATAAAGAATTCAGGATATACATGCTTCCGATGATGTGGAGTCTCAAGGAAGACATTAGACAGCAAAATCAGACAATGAAAGATCACTCAACAATGAATTACATAAACAAATCCAAGAAGCAAAAGATCAACTATACAGGGAGATAGAGGTTATAAAAAACAAACAGAAATCCTAGAAATGCAGGAAGCAATAAACCAAATTAAAAACTCAAATGAGAATACTACCAGCAGAGTAGAACACTTAGAAGATAGAACATCAGACAATGAAGACAAAGTATTTCAACTTGAAAAGAACATAGACAGCTCAGCGAGACTGTTAACAAACCATGAGCAGAACATCCAAGAAATATGGGATAACATAAAGAGACCAAACTTAAGAGTCATTGGGATACAGGAAGGCTAGCATCATCCTAAATGGAGAAAAACTGAAGGCATTCCCTCTAAAATATGGAACAAGACAGGGATGCCCTCTCTCACCACTTCTGTTCAACATAGTTCTCAAAACACTGGCCAGAGCAATTAGACGAAAGAAATTAAAGGCATAAAAATAGGAAAAGAAGAACTTAAATTACCACTACTTGCAGATGACATGATTCTATACCTAGAAGACCCAAAAGGGTCTACAAAGAAACTACTAGAACTAATAAATGAATTCAGCAAAGTGGCAGGATATAAAATCAACACACATAAATCAAAGGCATTTCTGTATATCAGCGACAAAACTACTGAAATGGAAATGAGGACAACCGCCCCATTCACAATATCCTCAAAAAAAAATAAAATACTTGGGAATCAACCTAACAAAAGAGGTGAAAGACTTATACAATGAAAAGTACAGAACCCTAAAGAGAGAAGTAGAAGAAGATCTCAGATAATGAGGCATGGCTCCAGGAGTAGGCATCACCGAGTGGGGTTGAGTTACACTCACCTGTTCCTTTGTAATCCTACCCCTTTGACCTTTTTGGGATAGAATATTCTATGGAACAGCCCCCTCAATGAAACCCGGGTTTGAGGCATGCCCTCTCTTTCTTGCCTGCCTGCCTCCTTTATGGGAGCTGGGTCAGAGGAGCTGTCACAGAACCCAAAGAAAAAGGTATTTCTGTGTCTTTGTGATTATTTCATGCCAGCCCAGTTTACCTGGAGTGGTCCTGACTAGTTTAGACGTGTGTTGCGACAGCTCATGTATGTGAAAATGCAAGAATGAGCAAAGGTGAAATTATTAGATTCTGAAAGCTATAACCAAATCAGTGGATTCATTTGTTTGATTGATTAATGATTTAAAAGGACTACTGTACTGTGTGGTAATTGTTGGCAGATAGGGGGTGGCTGGAGGAAGTAGGTCACTATGAGGGTGCATTTGGGTTTTATAGATCTTGTCCTTGGCTTCTCATGATATCTTGCTCTGCTTCTAGACTTGCATGAGCTGAGCAGTTTTCCTCGACTATGGTTTCTGTCATGATGTTCTGCCTCATTGTGGGCCCAGAGCAATGGAGTCAGCTGACTACCAACTGAATCTCTGAAACCATAAGCCAAAAAGAAAGTTTTTCTTGTATACGTTGGTCTGGTCAGATATTTTGGTCACAGTGATGAAAAGCTAACCAACATCATAATGTTTATAAGAACAATATATCTGATTATAGGGGCTGTGGTATTGAATAAAACTGGACTCAAAACTGTTGTGCCAGTATATCCCAGTGAATAATTTACTCCATTCCATCCTATGAAAAATGAGGGTTAGTCTCTCTTGCACTCTCCTCTCTCCCCTCTCTGTCCCTCACTCTTTCTCTGCCTTCCTTTCTCCCCCTCTTCCCCTTTCTTTTCTGTTCTTGAATTTGTTATATAAATTTAAATGAGATAGTATATATACAGTCACTTAGTATATCCTCACATTCTCTCAGATATCTATTTGACACCTAATTTGTGGTAAGACTATTGTAGGCAGTTGGGATAAATGAAAAAAACAACATTAAAAATGCCTATATTCAAGAAGCATAAAAATAGGATAATCATGCATGCTCTTTCTTTTTCTCTAGATAGTATTCCTTTATATTCCAAAATTATGATATGTTCTGTTCTACACAAACCCTTTCTATTCTTTAGTTAGTATGGAATGCTGAGAATTACCAATTTTTCATTAACATTTAAAAATAAAATGAAACTATTTGTCTTTTTCACTTTATAAAATAATTATGGTATGGAAAAGAGCTGCCTTATTTTAAGAGTGCATTTTATAACCAACCAGCTGAAAAAATCTAAGAGCACAACATAATAATATCTTTCAACAGAAAATGAGTATGTTAAAACATTTGCTGGACTCAGACTGTATGTATAGCATTGTCTTTGCTGAAATACTTGAAATTCAAGTGTGCATATGTTGATGGTACATTCATCAATACTCTATATTATAAGAATAATATCCTTCTACATAACCCTCATACTATTGTAATATCCAAGAATCTCTATACTCATACAATAGTTATAATCAACAGATTTGGATTTCCCCAAAAGTGCCTTGACAGACTTTTTTCTGATCCAGGGTCAAATTCAAGATCATTTATTGCATTTAGCTATCATGTCCCTTTAATATTGTTTTATTTGTTTGTTGTGTGTATGTGTTTTGCTGTTTATGAACCCAGGGACACTGTACCACCAAGCTACATCCCCATCCCTTTTTATTTTATTTTATTTTATTTATTTTGAGACAGGGTCTCACCATGCGTGAGAGGTGACCTCGAATTTGCTGGGATTGCAGGTATGCTCTATGGCACCTAATCCCTTTAACTTACTTTGATCTAAAAATTCTCACCATTATTTCTTTGTGGTACTTTAAAGTGTTCAGTTATCTTGTAGAATGCCATGCATTCTGATTTATTTAAATGTTTACTCATGATTAGATTCGTGTTAACATTGTTTTATAAAAATTTTACACAAGTGATATGTGTATTTTTCATTATACTATATGAGAAAGCACACACAGTCACTTTGTCTCTCTATGGTCTTGCTAAGTTTGAAGACTGAGTTCAGAATGACATTTTCTAACTCCCTTCATTACAGAAATATTTTCCCATTGTAATTAGTAAGCAATTTGTGACTTCATACTATGAGAAAACATTAACATATTGTCCTCCTTCAGTGTTTCACATAATGTTCTTAGCATGTATAAATGATTTTTGCCTAAACCAGTAAATGAAGTAGTGATTGTAAAGGTCATTAGTGATTTTCCACTTTTATTGTTACATTCAAATTTATTAGCTAGTGTTTTTCTGCATTAAAGAACTTTCTCTTATCTCTCTTTTTTAAAGTATTACTATGGACTCAGGAGTTCTTTTTTATGTTCATTATTATTATTTTTGGTGTTCAAATTGTCCCAGTTTGATCATTGGGAATCCTGTCAAGAAAACTCTTAATTCTTTGTTGTGTCCCATTAGGGGTACTTTACATTATAATGTAAAATATTATTTCTTAAAACATTAAAACAGATTTTATAATCACAATGGAAAATGTCTATACCTTTGATAATATTATTTCTAATAACTAAAAAATGATACATGTAAGGGTATTTCTCTATATAATGTAGTAAAATGAGTAAAGTAAAAAAATAAAATGAAAATGATTGAGTCACTTCATGAGTGATGAACTACTCCTGACAAACCAAACATCAAACACCTGTGTCACAGCTGTTCTCAGCTGCATTTATGTCATTGCTCATCCTTCTGAAAAAACTGCAGCCTTTTAATGAGGGTTAATTATATAGGGGAAAATTGTCACAGAGCTCTCAGAAAGCTTACTAGTGTTCTTGAATGGTGTTGGGTGATGAGTAATGATGATTTATTACTCTACAAAGTTGCTGAGAAAGCAATTCTCAGTAAAGTCTTGACATTTTATTATCATTGATATAAAGTATATTATTTTTTAATTGGCCATATCTTCCAGAGCTGAGAAACAGGCCACAAGATCTATCAGGCAGAAGGCTTGTTTAGAATTGGAGCTGCATGCTGTACTATGTGTTTAATCTTTGGTTTTCTGTGACTACTGAATTTATTTATTTTACCATTTCTGTGTAGAGAGTGAATGCTCACCATTTTGAGCGTTTGTTTCCTGGTATTTTGTATAATTATTTACAATGAATGTTTACCCCTTGGGCTTAGCTATGTGAAATTGTTTTGCCATATGAATATGGCTTTCATGAGGAAATAAATGATTTTCTCTGTTATAGCTCCACACGTGGCACTCGGACATTTAATAAATATTAGTTTAAGAAAATAGATGAAGAATTTAAGAAAGGGAGAAAGACAGAAACATGTAGTTAAACATGATGATATCTAATAAAGGTGCACCTTATATGCTTGGCTAATATTTCTTACAGCCAGACCTCCATCACTTGTCCCTTACAAAACCTTTGTTACAAAACCTGGCCCTAGCTAAGCTAAAATAGGCAATCTAACAGAAGGGTGGGGGATGTGGCAACAGTCTGACTCAAGGTGAAAAGGAAAGTTATAAGGATGCAGGATATGTAAAAGATAAAATAATTTTGCTCTGAACTAAAGAATATTATAGTAAAATAGATTAAGTATACCAATTCAGAGTTAGGGGATTCAATGTGGAGAAACAGTCTTTGTGAAATATCAAGACTCTGAGGTCAGAAATATTTTTCAAGGACACTTCTGCACTATTTTGGGTTTTTCTTCTTGGATTAAGATGCATCCCTGCTGACTCTGAGTTTAGTTGAAGAACTAAGAAATCCTAAAGTTTACAATGATTTTCTTGGACAGAAGCACTAGGATTATCAGTGTCAGCTCACCCCAATTATTAAAGAAATTCTTTTATGCCAAAACTTTAAAATACCTTAAAATATTGGGCCTTTTTCTAGATTCTAATAAGACCCTAACTTGTTCAGAAAGTTCCTATAGAGAAGGAGGGAAAAAAGCTACATGACTTTTACTACTTTTGATCTAGTTAAGATCCTTCTTTCTGTTTAAAAAAAAAAAAGAATTGGGAACTTATGCCTATAATAGACCAAGTGGTTTCCTCATAAAGTTGCACTTTAATTTAGGAACAATATCTATTCATATCTATTGCATCTAACTAATGACTTCATAGAACTCCCCACTACCTAACAAGACTAATTTTATTTTGAAAACTTTATGTTCACTTCATTTGTTAATTGAATTAGTGGTCCCATCTTCCATTAGGTTATACGTTTCTTGAAGGCAAGGACAATTTTGTCACCAACTACTTTGGTTTGGTTATGAGGGTTTTCCCAAAACTCCTGTGCCAATAAAGCCTTTATTGTTGTCCAGCGGCGGACATTCTCTAAAAGCAAGATGGTCAGATTGGTCTCATATTTAAACCAAAAACAAAACAAAAAAAACACACAAAAGGGATATTCGGGGGGTTAGCCAATGCAAGCAAGCCAAGTTACAGAAGCTGGAGATTGCAGTCAGGTGGCAGGAGGCTTAGCCAATCAAAATAAGCACAGTTACCCAGTTACAGAAACAGGAGATTACATTTAGATAGTTCCCTGTTCTTGAGGGTTTCCATAACAAAAGGAAAAACAACTGCCCCAGTCATGACTTTTCTAGTTGACATGGCTGTTTCAAAATGGAGTTTCTGAGCAAAATGGAGTCACTATAGTCAAGACTTCTGTCTCATCACAGCTATGGTCAATGAAGATCTATCTTTATTCTGAGAGTCTTATCTCTTGTTCCATCTCTTAAAAGTCCAAGTTTATTATTATAAGCAAATGGGGATATTCTAGTTCTGTATTCCCTTCTTTCTTAGTATTTGTAATCTTGTATGTATATGTGGGAAGAGGAAACCAGTGTATTTTCACTCTCTAATACTCAACATTTACTTGGATCAATGGTTTACTCCAAGAGAAATGCTACTCATAGGCCAGTTGAAGGAGGCATTTACATTTTTTCCTGCTGCTTTCTGCTGACAGGTTTCTAAAGAATTAAATATATTTCCATTATTATAGCCTCTAACCTAATCATGATTAGGTGTCTATTATAGTCCTGTTATTTATCACTAAAAACTTGGTCAGCAATAGTAGATATGACTTTGGTATATGACCTACAGAGGAAGATAATTAAGGCATTACAAAAGAGAGAACCCCTTCTCTGGAAGTTTAGTCCTTACAGAAAGATTATAGAACTGCACCTAGACATCAAACCATCTATTTCACCCTATAATTTGGTCAAAGGAACACTCTGCTGATATTGTTGTGCCTCACTTAGCATTATACCTAGTCATGTATTTGCCCAACTTGAGTTTTACAATTAAACACATTTGCCTTTGTGCTAATTCCTGATATATAAGAATTCTAAAAAAGCACATCTAAAAATCTTCATTGTGTAAAATACATTAGGGATTTTTACAGAAAGGACCAGTAAGAGAAAAGTGAGCATAAGGTTACATTACGTACTCTAGGAAGAAAAAGTCACAAAGAGCATACTCAATAGGAAAAGGATATTTTCAAAATGTTCTTGATAATGATAATTCCATAAAGAATTTTCAGTTTTTGAAGCTCTCATTTTCTAACATCAAATTATTTATCATGATAATTTTATAGTGATTACCTTGCTCTGGATATGTATTATATCATATTTACTATGTGTATTTGTACTTATACACATTTGAAATTCTTCCCTTTACCTAGGATTATTTTCTCCATCTCCATCTAACAGAATCATCTTCATATTGCAACTTATACGAAATATATATTACTATTATCCTCTCATTTATAGATGTGAGAACTAAAGTTAATAATGTTTAAAGTTTTTCTACCTAGTTAATAGTAATTAATACTAAGTTATGATGGTGTGAAAATGTTTATGACTTAGCATAATTCTGGATAGAAAGCTATGCCCCAGGAAATGCTAATCATAAATTTATTTATGGTTACCTCTTTCATTTGGCTCTACATTAGATTTTGTGGTGAGCAAAATAATGAAAAGAATGAAAAGTAACTGTTTCTCTTCTGGTTATCTTCTAAATTTAACAATAGCAAAAATTATCAGTTTTTTGGGTTAAAAAAAAGTCACTTCAGGAAAGATATCCTGAGTCCTACACAACCTATAGTTCTCTGTTTTTCTTTTAGCTTAGCAACTGTTATGGTTTTGATGTGGTATTACCCAAAGCTCATGTGTGAGAGGATGGATGCAAGAAGGTTTGGAGGAGAAATTATTTGGTATAGCATTAACCTAATTAGTGAATTAATCCCTGATGGTATTAACTGAGTGGTAACTAGAGGCAGGTAGGGTGTGGCTGGAGGAGGTGGGTCATTGGGGGCATGGATATGGGTATGTGGTTTTTATCTGGATAGTGGAGTCTCTCTCTGCTTCCTGATCATCATGTGAGCTGCTTCCCTTTCCCACATACTTCTGCCATGTTGTCCTGCCTCACCTTGAGCTCAGATAAATGGAGTCTGCTGTCCATGGACTGAGACACGTGAAACCATGAGCCCTTAAATAAATTTTCCTCCTCTATATTTGTTCTGGTTGTGTCTTTTAGTCACAGTAGTGAAAAAGCTGATGCAAAAAGCAACTATGCCAGCCCATCTATCTATATTATTTTCTGTTTTTACCCTCTTTTGTCAAATAGCTGCTAAAAATCAGAATAACTTGTATCTAGAAATATGCCATGATTTAAGATTATCAAAGCATTCCATATGGTCCAGCCAGATAATGATAATGCTAACAATAAACAATAAAAGATACAGAATTGAAAGAAGAACATGTTTTGTCTAGTTATGGCCTTCATATCTTTCCAACTTCCATTTAGCATTGAAGAGAATCATCTCTGAATGCTGTATACACATTTTTGAATCTAAACACCCTTCCCTAACATGATGAACCAAGTATAATTAAGAAAAGTACAATCCAAAGAATGACTTCAAAATGGAGTAATTAGAGCTTGTCCTTTTGAGCAATTGCTTCATTTTAAAGCACAAATGGCAGTATACAAATGAATAATAGTATGACAAGATGAGACGATGAATTTAAACAAATATAGGCACAAAAAACAAATAAAGTTTCATCAAAGAAAATTGTAGTAGTAAATAAATTAATCAACATTTAACCTATTTATTCTAAAGGAATCTTGTGTTGTGGGGTTTTTTTTCCATCTAGTGCTAGATTTATGCTTTTGTTTTCCATTGACAAAGATTGACGAAGTATTGCCCACATGTAATTTTCCTGTATCATTAATTATAAATGTCTCACTAGAATAATATGAAAGCAAAAACTCATTTGGAAAGCTGATCACCTAGACTGCATACTAATAAATTAAAATCAACAGATGAGAAACTAACTTCTTTCTTACAGATAAAAATATCTTCCTTCATCCAATTGAGTTCACTTGTCACAAATTCACAGTCTGCATTTTAATTTCCATAACACATTAATATTATTAATACATATTAAATGCATTTAAACTCTGTTAAAACCATGCTGGGCAATACAGTACATGACATCCACAGCAAAACTGTGAAACAAATTGTGATTCTGTAATTAAGGTAAAATACTCATATGCTTAATGTGCAATGCTTAATTAAATCACAAGGACGCAAAAAGGGAATACACACAAGTAGAAATAATACAAACAAGTAGAAATAAAAGTAGGGAAATGTGAACAAAATCAGTATGTTTTATCAGTGTCAACTACCTGGTTGTATATAGTGTAATTGTTTTGCAAGATATTTTCATTTGAGGGACTTTGGTGCTGTGTGCACAGGCTCTTTCTATATTATTTCTTACAAATATATGTGACTCTAAAATTTCTCAAATTGTTTTCTTAAGAATATAAGATAATATGTATCTTGTATTTGATAGAGAATGAAAGAAAGCTTTGAGAAATGGGAATTAAGGAGATTCAAAATAGGAGGACTTAAAATCACTTACATATCCAGGCTACATTCAAGATCCAAGATTGCTATATTCAAAATCAACAGTCTCGGCCCCTGAGTTGCTAGGATTATAGGTATGTGCCACTGTACCCATCCATTTTTGTTTTTTGTTAACCTGTAATAAGATCAGTCCTGACAAAAGCTTAACCTAAAACATTCCCGTTTCTTTGTGCTTCAGTGGCTATGAGAGGAAGTAATAATTTGCAATTTAAGTAAATAAACATGTTGGTTGTATCTTTTCTACTTTTGTCTATAGTGTTGAAATTTATAACTGGTGTGATAAAATTTATTAATTTTATAGATATGCATTCTTTCTAAATTTGCCTATGTTTTAATGTAATCTCCATTTTCAAATCTTCAAAATTATTCTCTTAAAGAATCTCAACAAGTTTAATCTAAAATGCATGTGGAAATAGGGAAAAAAATGAGAAGTGACATGAAACACTTTTTAAAATAATAAAGAGAACTAACCTTATTTTAAAAGATGTTATAAAGTCATAATCATTGAAACAAAGTGTAATTAGTGCAGGAAGGAACAAAAGTTGATAAAGCAGAAGAGAGAAGCTAGAAAAAGATGTGTGATTGTTTATGTAAATTTATACGAACTTAATTTATACTGAAGATACATTTCAAATAGGAAATATCATACTAAAATAGATTAAATGATTTTTAAGGAAAATTACATTTAACTGAATTATTAAAAATCAATAATAGCCCTAACTTATTTTCTATATCAGGCTGTTTTTTATTAGGTATTTATTTGTTCACTTATTTTTATTGGTGGTTCTTCATTATACATGACAGTAGAATCCATTTCGATAAAATTATATAAGTATGAAATATATCTTATTCTAATTAGGACCCAATTCTTGTGGGTGGGATTCACTGTGGTATGTTCATATATTTACACAGGAAAATTATGTTAATTTTACTCTACTGTTATTCCTAGTCATATCACCCTTTCTTTTTTTTCTTTCCCCTTAGGCTAATCTAGTGAACTTCTCTTCCCCCCGCCCCCGCCTTTACTGTAGTTGATTAAGTATTTAAATATAAAGAACAAAAGTATGAAAATTATTATAGAACAGAAGTATTTTATCACATTTTGTGAATAATCATTCTGAAGAAAGTCAAAACTGAGAGAGAAAGAGATAGGAAGAGAGAATCATGGGACATAAGAAACTTTTTATGAAGCTGAACAAATTCAACTTTCTGAAAATAATATCATACTGTAAAACAAAATGAAAAATTCCTGAAATAAAATTTCAAGAAATGAATGGAAAAACATTTGCAACATATAAATATATTTGCAAATTATATAAGAGACAAATGATCATTACTACAACATTCTTAAAACTTTAAATCAACACGGAAGGATACTTAACTTGATGTAGCCACACTTACTTGTTGTGTTTTTGTTGCTTGTGATTTTCATGTCATATTCAAAAAATCACTGCCAAGACCAATGTTAAAAATCTTTCTCCCTATGTTTTCCTCTGAGAGTTCTATAAGTTTAGACCTTACATTAAGGTCTTTAATCCATTTTAATTGTGTGTATGTGTGTGTGTGTGTGTGTGTGTTATAAGATAAGGATACAATTTCATTCTTCTCCATGTGGAAATGCAAATTTACAAATATTACTTATTAAAGAGATATTCATCTCTTTATTATGTATTCTTGGCATTAGTATAAAAATCTGGTCAATCATATGTATGTGAATTTATTTTTTATCTCTCTTTTCTGCTCTAACTTGAATTAAAAATGGTTCAAGGACATGAATAGACATTGTTCCAAAGAAGACACAAAAACACACATCAGGCATCTGAAAAGAAATTCAGCTTCACTAATTATCATAAAAATTCAAATTAAAAACAACATAAGATATCATCCCAACATGTTAGAATGCCTCTAATAAAAATGCAAGAAGTAACAAAAGTTGGCAAGGGTGTGGAAAAAGGGAACACTTCCAGACTGTTGGTGGGAATGTAATGAAATCAATATGGTAGTTCCTCAAAAAATTAAAATAGAACTAGAATATGATGTAGTAATATCATTTATTTTTGTATATATCTCAAACTTCATAATCAGTATATTGAAGAGATATCTGCACTCCCATATTATTGCAGCTTTGTCCACAGTAGCCAAGAGATGGAAATAACTTAAGTGTCTATCAACTAATGAATAGAAAAAAGAAATATGATGCATGTATACAATGGAATATTATTCAACCACAAAAATAAGGAAGTCTCAACATTTGTAACAACATGAAGCTTGGAGGATGTAATGCTAATTTAAATAAGCCAAATATAGAAAGACAAATACTATATGATCTTACATGCATGTGAAATCTAAAAAAGTTGAACTCAGAAGTAGATATTAGAAAGGTGGTTACCAGGCACAGTGGGGTGAGATGTAGTGGAATAGTGGGGAGATGTTTTCTGTCAAATATATATACTTTCAGTCATAAAGAATAAGTTCAATGGTTCTAATTATTCATGAGTTCTGATAAATGTCTAAATGTGACTTGATAATTATTACAAAATGTGTATAATATACTAAATCATCAGGTTATACACCTTGGATAAACCTTGATAATTTCAAATAACAAATATAGATTATTACAAAAACAAGATTATCTTGACCCTCAGCTCAACATAGATTTAAAATCTGATCATTCCACATGGTGTGAAGAAATAGAGAATCTAGTTTTCTTACATCAAATTTTTCAGAGTAAACACTGATGAAACATTTGGGGAAATGATTTTGGCAAGATATACCAAAATTTTGAAATAATAATGGAATGACACTGCAAGCACATAACTAATAATCAATTCTGTAGGAATATTTATGCAAAACTTGAAATTATGCATTGCATTATAAGTGTTACATTAAAATATGTATTGCATTATAGTTTGCATTGATTTAAATGTTGAAACAAAGTAAACATGTATCACTAAGGAAGTTTTCATGTGCAATCATAATACAAAATGGTATGCAGCTATTATCAAGAATAAGATAAATACAGGAAAACTATTTTGACAGAAAAAGATGTTAAATCAAATATCTGAAGAGTATGTATGGTTTCACTTATGTTATATTATGTGCATGAAGAAAATATGGATGCAAAAATATATTTTTGAAAATGATCCCCTTGGAAGGAAGTCATAAGAGCAAGATGTTAGAAGGATATTTACAAATCTTTATTTCTTTACATATTATTTATGTTCTATGTCATAATGTGGCATAACAAAATAGTAAAACATAAACTTGATCCTGTTTCATTTTGAAAATATAAAAATAATGTAAGCAAGAAAATTAAAATAACTTATAGCCCAGACACAAGACTACTAACATTTTAGTAGATACATTTTTAAACTTTGTCTCCATACATTTATTGGATTATTAATGTCCCATAAATATAAGTGTATCTAGTTAAAAAAAAAAACCTCTTAAAAGAGAAATATTTTATTACTGGAAACTCTTACAAACATTAATACCTACAAACCTATCAGATGTATGTTAATTAATTAATATATTTTATCTTTAGAGCAGTTTTATATTTAAAGAGAAATTGAGCAGAAAGTACAGAGAGCTCTCCTATACCAGTCTTTCTACCCATTTCCTCTCCCACAGAGTCCCCTACTGTTAACATCTGGCATGAGTGCAGTACATTTGTTACAATTAATGAGCCAATGTTGTTACATTATCATTCACTGAAGTCCAAAGCTTGCATTAGGATTCACTGTGTGTTATATAGTTATAGGCTGTTGACAAATGTATGTTATATATTCACCATCACAGTATCATACATTATAGGTTCATTTTCCCTAAATCCTCTGTGCTCTACCTGCTTATTCCTCTATTATTCACATCTCACTCTGTTATTTTCAATATGACATGTAAATGGAAGCACACAGTGTGTAGCATTTTCAGACTTACTTCTGTTCTGAGCAATATGGATATTTTTTTTCAAAGCATGACAGTTCATTTTAAATCACAAAATAATGTTCTATTGTCTGAGTTTACCACAGTTTGCTTTTCATTCAACTAGGAGTGTCCATTCCTCAAGGATATCTGTGTAGTTCCACATTTGGACAATTATGAATAAAGTTGCTATAAGCATCCTTGTGTAGGTTTTGTGTAGATGTTAAGCTTTCATCTCCTTTGCATAAATACTAAGGACCAGGATTGTTAGGTTATGTGTCAAAACTTAGTTTTAGCTTGAAAGAAACCACCAAACTGTTTTCCAACGTGGCTGTACAAGTTTGTGTAGCTAGTGGAAGCAACAAACTATAGTTCTTGTAGCTCCACATTCTTCCCAGCATCTGGTGTTGTCAATGTTTTGGGATTTAGTCATTCTAATAAGTTTTCAAATACATTTGTGAAATAATGAATTATGTTTATAAGAGTTCAACAATGATATTTTGAAATTAACTGCATATTTTCAATTTCAAATATGTTTTGAATTAAGAATTTTTACTACATATGCAAAGGAAAAGCATGATACACACACACATACACACACCCCTCAAAATGTAAACACCCAGTGTAAAATGTAATGAAAGAACTTTTCAGTATCAAATAGAAAAAGCAGGTGTTGGTGTATTTTTTTGTTGTTTTTTAACTGAATGGGTATATTTCATATATAAATAAACATAAGAACTCACATACATTTGCAAAATCAGGCTTAAATTTACTTTCATACTTTCCCCCAATACTGAGTCCTAATAGTATATAGGACTTACAAACATTAAGTATTAAGTATGATAGCATTATCATACTATTTTTTCTTTCTTTCATATTCCCATTCACCAAAATGCCTCTACTTAGCCCTTGGCTTAAAGGCTGAGGCCTGAGACACTGGGTAGAAAGAGACAGCACACAAAACCCCTGATGAATTTTGCCTTCTGATCTTCAGTTGCTCTCATCTCTATAGGACAGATTTATAAGAGAAATCAAAATCTGAAAAATTTTCAGAAGAAATCTTAAGAACTCCCAGCTCTTTCCACAAAAAAACTGGCAATGTTGTGAACTCTATAGGGGAGAACAGGGACAGAAAAAAGGAAGGAGGAGGAGAGAGGAGTGAAACATTCATAAGCATAAAATTAATATTACCAAAAGCCCTCTGTTCCAGTTCACTTTCAATTGTTGCTCAACATCACTACTTTCATTTTCTCATAGGAATTACTATGAGATTTGTTCTAGATCTCAAACTTTTAAGCAATAGGAAAGATTATGTACAATAGTTAGTGCTATCCAGAAGATGCAATAACTTTCAAAGAAGTAGAGAATGGCAGGATGACTTGAGATTACATAGAAAAAGAGCAGGAACCCTATAAAAGTGATTGTATTAACATTGCATATAACTCACATAACTAAAGACAGTAGTATATTTGAAAAGACAAAGTTATTTTTCCATTAATGTCTTTTATGTTGCACAGTGTAGACATTTTGTTTGTTTTAGAATCTTTGACTAAAAAATAACAACTGATTTCTATATTCATGTTGCAGGAGTTTGGACAGCAGAATGAAATATATCTATTTATGATATACATGTATATATATATATATATATATATATATATATATATATATATATATATACATACACACACACACACACACACTACACAACCCCAGATATGCACATATTGTGATATTGTGTTCATATATTTTTACAACTATAAATATATTAAAATTTAAATATATTAATTTACAAAAAGTACAAAGAATTTATGGAAGAATAGAAATAGAATGAAGAACTAAAAAAACTAGCAAAGAAATGAGGAAAGCTAATAAAATTTAGGGATATATGAAACTAAATTGGTCCAATTAAAGGAAAGAAAAAAACAAAAATGTATTCCTAATTATGAATAAGTAAAAAACATTGAAGAAAAACATGAAACATAAATAAACAAAAGTTGATCATGGATTAAAGTCAGCTGTTCATACTAAACAACAGCTGGAAACTTTTAACATACCATTTTTAAAAATTTGAAGTAAATGGAAGCACTTTTATTTATTCCTCTTTCTTTCTAGATGATTAAACTCTGTGGAATATGTGATTCACTTATATATTTCACTCATGTTGCTGTTCACATGTATTATTTTTGTAGGAAAAAAAGGCTTTTCCTGGGTCTCTGATTTCATATGCACTCCTCCCTCAATTTTCTAGGGTGGGAAAAGCAACTCTCTTCTGGAAGTGAGAAAAATAGGGGATAAAATCATTCTAAGTCCTCTCTAATCCTGTGATTGATGTCCACAGGGGTCCCATGCAGTTTATTTAGTACTCACTGAGGAATTTATAATGTACTATTAATTTTATCACTATTAATTTATTGCTGTTAATTTCTCATTCATAATATTTATTATAAATATTAACTCATATACAAATTAATGAGTTTCACTGTGACATTTCCATACATGCATATATTGTGCTCTAATCACCTTTCTTTTCCTCGCTTCTTTCTCCTTTCCCTACATCTGTATTTGGGTCTTTCTTCTTTTTATTTCCATATATAAGAGAAAATATATGATATCCATATTTCTGAGTCTGTCTTATTTCATTTAACAGTATGATCTCCAGTTCCTTCCATTTTTCCATTGGATTTATATATGATATATGATATTTTCTTTATCTGTACATCTATTTATGGACAATTAGGTTGATTCCATAGCCTGGCTATTTTGAACAGTGCCACAATAAAAATAAGTATGCAGGTATGTGTGTGTATATATATATATATATATATATATATATATATATATATATATTATATATATATTATATATATTATATATATTATATAATATATATGTATATATATATAATATATATATTTGCAGTTTTAATTCATTCCCTTCATGTATAAACCCAGCAGTGGAATAGCTGGATCATAAGATAGTTCTGTGTTTATTTTGAGGACACTTCATGCTAGTTTCCATTTCACTGGGAGATTTTTAAGTATCAATATCCCATTCTTACCTTCAAGCTGATATAAAAAGTGCTCAGAATTAGAGTATCATCCTGTCTTTTAAAATCTCTCTGGAATAGAGCATATTTTGTTTTCAAATGGGAGGAAGGCACTCCTGCCTGATATTGGGAGCATGGGAACCACTGGTTGGTACAGGTCAGGAGAAGCTAACCCTCATTGCTTTCATAGGCTATTCTTCTAGTCCATCCAGTTTGTACTCTTAATCCAGTATGTATCTTCTTCATTGTTATCAACTTCTATGTGCTCTGAACTTTAGTTCTCTCTAGAAATGCTTATAAAATAATATATTCTCATTTGACTCCACCCTTTGAAAAATTTATTGAATCTCTGCTTTCCATTTGTCACACTTTTATGAACTGGTATTTTGTACCTTTCTTGTGGTGTAATTAAAATACAAAAAAAGTATTTGAATACATTCAAACAATAGATAGTATGTGTTCTTAACATATCTGCAAACATGCATATACACACCACAAAAGAAGATGAAAATCTGTTATAATTATTAGTACATACTAATTGTACAAAATAATGGGATTCGTTGTGACATTTTTATTCATGCATATAACATACACTGGTAGTATCAACCCTCCCTATTACCTTCTCTTACCCCACTGCTTCTCCTTCTAGTCCCTACATCCATGTAATCTTTCTTGTTTTCTTTTAGGTCCCACATATGAGAAGAAATGTGATTCTTGTCTTTCTGAGGCTGACTTATTTTGCTTAATATAGATCTCTAGTTCTATCCATTTTCCTTTGAATTACATGATTTCATTCTATATAGATGAATAATACTCCATTGTGTATATAGACCATGAATTCTTTATCCATTCATCTGTTGATGGGCATGTAGCCTGATTCCATAATTTCTCTATTCTGAATAATGCTATGATAAATTTGTATATGCAAGTTTCTTTATTATAGGCTGACTTTAATTCCTTTCAGCATGTTTTGATTTTCATTTCTTTGACAACATCCGTTCTCACAATGGTGAGATAGAATCTCAGTGTAGTTTTGATTTGTATTTCTCTGATGGCTAAGGATGTTGAATATTTTTCACATGAAATTATTATTCATATATAATTCTTTTGAAAAGTGATTGTTAATTCATTTGCCCATTTATTGATTGACCTACTTGTTCTTTTAGTATTAACTTTTTAAAATTCCTTATGAATTCTTAATATTGATCCTCTATCAGATGAATACCTGGCAAATATTTTCTTCCATTGTATAGACCATCCCTCCACTTTGTTGATTATTTCTTTTGTTAAGCAGAATCTTTTTAAATTTGATGTAATCCCATTAGTCATTTTTTTATTTTGCTATTTTCTGAACTAATGGAGTCCTATTATTGAAATCATTTTCTATAACAGTACCTTAACGTTTTCTCTATTAGGTTCAACTTCTCACATCTGAAAGTTTTTGATTCACTTTGTATTTACTTTAGTACAAGGTGAGAGATAGAGACCAGTTTCAGTCTTCTACATGTGGATTTCTAGTTTTCCTAATACTACTTGTTGAAGAGGCTATCCTTTCTCCAACACATATGTATGGCTACTTTGTTAAGAATTAGTTGAGTGTAAATATGTGGGTTTAATCCTGGGTCCTCTATTCTATTATACTGTTCTACATGTCTATCTTTATACCAACAGCATGCTTTTTTGTTACAATGGTTCTATACTGTATTTTTATTTATTTTTAATTTTTTAGTCTTTTTAGATATACATGACACTATAATGTATTTTGACATATTGTATACACATGGAGTATAATTTCTCTTTCTTGTGGTTATACATGATGTGGCATTACAGTGGTTGTGTATTCATACATTAACATAGGAAACTTATGTCTGATTCATTCTACTGTCTTTCTTATTCCCATACTCCCTCCATTTCCTTCATTCCCCTCTGTCTAATCCAGTGAACTTCTAATATTTCCACCACCACCACTCCCATTGTGTGTTAGTATACATATATCAGAGAGAACACTCAGACTTTGGTTTTTTGGGACTGGCTCATTTCACTAAGCATGATAGTCTCCAGTTACATCCATTTACTGGCAAATGCTATAATTTCATTCTTATTTATGGTTGAGTAATATTCCATTATGTATATATTCTGCATTTTCTTGATCCATTCATCTGTTGAAGGACACCTACATTGGTTTCATAGTATAGCTATTGTGAATTGAGTTGCTATAAACATTGATGTGGGTGTGTAACTATAGTATACTGATTTTAAGTCCTTTGTGTATATTCTGAGGAGTGGGATACCTGGGTCAAATGGTGGTTGCATTCCAAATTTTCTGAGGATTCTCCATACTGCTTTCCATAGTGGTTGCACAAATTGGCATTCCCACCAGCAATGTATGAGTGTACCCTTTTCCCCACATCCTCACCAACATTTATTATTACTTGCATTCTTGATAATTGCCATTCTGATTGGAGTGAGATAAAATTTCAGCATAGTTTTAATTTGCATTTCTCTAATTGCTAAAGATGTTGAACATTTTTTCATATATTTGTTGACTGATGGTTTTTCTTTTCTGTGAAGTGTCTGTTCAGTTCCTTTGTGCATTTATTGATTGGGTTATTTGGTATTTTGGTGTTAAGTGTTTTGAGTTATGTATACTGGAGACTAATACTCTGAGGTGCAGGTGGCAAAGAGTTTTCTCCTGTTTTGTAGGTTCTCTGTTCATGTTCTTGATTGTTTCCTTTGCTGTGAAGAAGCTTTTTAGTTTGATGCCATCCCATTTATTGATACTTGATTTGACTTCTTGTGCTTTAGGAGTCTTGTTTAGCTATGGGATATCTCTCAAAAGCTCATGTGTGACCCAACACAAGAAAATTTAGAGGTAAAATGATTGGGTTATGAGAGGCATTAGTCTGCTGAGAGGGATTAACTAGGTGGTAAGTATAGTCAGGTAGGATGTGGCTAGAGAGGTGGGTCATTGTGGGGCATGCCTTTGGGGTTTATATTTTGATACATGAGCTTAGTCTCTCTCTATTTCCTAGTTCCATGTCACCAGCTCTTTTTCTTTATGTTCCACCTCACCTTGGAACCAGAAGAATAGAGGTAGCTGTCTATGTGCTGAGAAGTCTGAGACTATGAGCCACAAATAAATGGATTGTTTTTTAATGAGTATAAAGCATTATTTGCTAGTATATTCTGGGTAAAATAAGTCAAAGGTGCACAATGGTATGTTAACATATACAATTATAGATAAAAAGAACATTTTTTTTCATCCAGGCACAATGGCACATGCCTTTAATCCCAATGGCTCAGGAGGCTGAGGCAGGAGGATTGTGAGGGCAAAGCCAACCTCAGCAAAAGTGAGGCATGAAGCAACTCAGTGAGACCCTATCTCTAAATAAAATACAAAATAGGAATGTGGCTCAGTGGTCGAATGCCCCTGAGTTCAATCCCTGGTAACCAAAAAAAAAAATAAAAAAGAACTTATTTTCTTTATTATAAGAGCCTTTCTATTCAAGATGGAGGACCCAAAACATGCATTTCCTTTAGCTCCCTTCCAAAAAACAAAACAAAAACAAAAATCTGTACAGTAGAAGTTATGTAAATGATGGAAAATACATAGAGATAGAAGTTGTCATCACTTTGATGTGACCAGTTGTGTAGAGGAAACTTTATGCAGAGAATAGGAATTGAGAAGAGTAGAATAAAGCTAAAAGATAAAATCATATTAAACAACTTTTAAAAATTTGAAAGGAAAGCATAATCCTGGGAAGGTTTATGCAGGTAAAAGTCAGAAAAGAGCAAAGAAAAGACTAATGGTTTCAAGAAGTAACTGGTCAGCAATATCAATGTGTGTTGAAAATTTAAGAAATGTAAGGGCAGAGAAGGCTATTATAGCTAGATGAATAAAAGAATAGCAAGACTAAAGTCAGATCACAGTTTATGAAGAGATGAATGTGAGTGTATTGAAATTTTATCTTTTTTTCTTTTTTTTTAAATGCATTTATTTATTTATTTATTTATTTATTTTGCTGGGAATTAAACCCAGTGCCTCACCTGTGCTAGGCAAGAACTCTACCACTGAGCCACAACCCCAGTCTAGTCTTTTTTTTCTTTTTAACATAACATTTTACTCATGAGCATTATATATATTTTAAATATGATTTTTAATACTCACATAGCATTCCATCACATGAACATCCATAATTTAAGGATTGAAGCATATGAAAACTCTGTTTTATAGGTCAATATTTGTCAACTAATCATAATTTTATTTGGTTCAACTTAACACATGTCTAATTCCCATTTGTAGCACTTATATTAACTACTCATAATGAGATTATGATGCGAATGCTGTTTTTCAAGTGTTTGTAATCCTAAATAGATATTACTTACTGCTAGAATGAGCCATGGTTGAACATGGATTTTTTTTCCTCATTTTAAAATTGTATAGGGGTATGGACTACCTTCCTTAGAAAAAAATAGAGAAACCGAAGTTTTTTCACCATTAATTCTTTGAACCCCTTTGTAGTCATATGCAAAAGCAACCTAATGATCTACCATCAAATTATTTTCATGTTGTATTAGCTGACAACTTGATTAGAGTTCCCTTCAGTTTCTTGGAAAGCAATGAAGTGGAAACCCCTTGCCTCATAAAATTATTCATTTCCTAGTAATTTGAGTCAATCATGTCTCCCAAACAATATGATTATAACTAGTTGTCCCTTTGGTATCTTAGAAGTTTTACCACCTGTGGCACTGTTTAGGGATTGAGTGGAGGTATTCCTTCGATTGCAAGGACTAAAGAAAATGTGAAAGAGAAGAAGAATCAGCACCTCTATCATATGTGTGCCCTTGTTAGGCAGATCCATGTTAGGAAAGATTACAGAGTTGAAGACCTTTTTCTGTTGTAGGGAAGTTTTTGCCTGAGCCAGAAGTACATATATTCCAGATTGAAAAATTCTGACTTAAGGCAAAATGACATTCATTGCTGTTTATTTGATGGGAAGTCCTAAGATTGACAGTCTCTGGTTTGTATCTGGCATTCAACAGTACCATCTGGTACCTACACTTCTTCAATCTTTTACTGATGGTGTTCTGGTGGCTGTAGTGGCTCCAAGAACCACAGCCTCGAGAGACAGCATCAAAAGTAGAAACACCTCAGCAACTTAGTAATGCCCTAAGCAATTTAGTGAGACCCTGTCTCAAAATAAAAAAAAAAATTAAAAAAGGGCTGGGGATGTGGCTCAGTGGTTGAGCATCCCTGGGTTCAATTCCTGGTACAAAAAAAAAAAAAAAGAAAGAAAGAAAGAAAAGAAAAAGTAGAAACACAAGAGAGGAAGGAATATACCTTTTCAGGGAGAAACAATGTTTCTAGATTACAGTAGAACTCTTGTTTAACACATAAGGGCATCATTCCCATACTTAGGTCAAAGAAAAAGGAAACACTATTCTCATAAATATAAGACTGATTGTGATCTAGCACCTGATTAACTAGGGATAGGCACATCATCACTACCACCCCTCAAAACTCAATGATTTTAGTAAAGACCATGGATGTAGTGGCTGAAGTTATTAGTGCTTTGGGAATATCCTCTAGTATTATTTTTATACTTTGGGGCCTTTTCCATTTTTAGATATACCAAGTATTTATATGCTTTCACTCCCAACCATCAGCACCTATATTGCTCTGTTTTGATGACTATCCATAAGCTGCCAGAAGTGCCCAGAAGTTAATGTCCTCTTTCTTATCAAAAGATGTTTAACAAATAACTGACTAGTATGGGGAATATAAATATCCCAGCTCCCCTGTGCCATGATGGAGTAATCAACTCTCAAGTGTGGTCAATATTATCTCTATCTCTCTATGGAGATTTGCTTAATATTATACTCTTGTTTAAGTCTTTCCCCATACTGGTCCATCTTTTCCAATTCCCTAACATGTTCCCTGAAATATTTTCTAGCAAATCATTTTTATATGAATCCTTTCTGGATTTTGATATGGGACAGCAAACTATGTTTCCTGCAAATCCTAAAATATAGGACCTTAGGAGAGAGAAACCTAGGGAGAAATGATATAAATAGTTTACTACTTGCAAAATCTAATCTGCTGATTAGTCTTTAGATAGCAAACAAATTTGTCTTACTTCCACAACATATATAACTTTTAAACAAACTCATTACCTAAAGATTCTACACCTTGGAATAGAAAATTGTAAAATCTAAACCTGTAATACTTTGGTTTATGAAGTATAGCATGATATAATTTTATCACACAACCTCCTTGTTTAAATGAGAGAACTCAAAATTGAGTCATCAATGAAAATAGAATTTTGAATATTTTTACTATACAAATCCATTAGAATTACTTTACAGTTCCCCAGTAGCAGTTAGAGTAGCAGAATTTTCTCTCCATGTTATACAAACCATGTCCCTAAAATGATAAGATTGGTTCCCCAACTACATGTGAAACCTCTTTTATTATTTGAAATATGTCTCATTACTAGTTTATAAAACTTCATGTGAGGAATCCCTATGTACAGTGAAATAATCAGTTGCAATATTCATATTTTTAATATGTTAAAGTCATTTAAAAAGTATGTGTACCTAGGGGCTGGGGCTGTAGCTAGCTCAGTGGCATAGCACTTGCCTAGCATGTGTGAGGCACTGGGTTCAATCCTTAGCACCACATAAAAATGATACAAAATAAAGGCATGCTGTCCATCTACAGCTACAAAAAAAAAAGTATTTGTACCTAGAAAGAGTCAATAGAAAAAGATAAATAAACATACAACTAGATAGTATTACATTAACATTTCCCACTGGAATGAAGGACTGCTAACAAAAAATTTCATAGTGTAATGAATTTTAAAGTTTAAAGCAAATATACTGACTATACAAATAGGAAAAAACAGTGACTTGAATGGTAACAAATAACAGAAATATATTTGTTAAATCATTTGTATAGATACAATGCACTGTGAAACAGGTAAATATGTGCATATATGTATATGTATACATGTGTGTGTATATATATGTATTTATAAAAATGTGTGTGTGTGTGTGTATATATATATATATATATATATGAATATATATGTTTTATGTATGTGTGGATTTTTCAGAACTAGAGTATAAAGTATGAAATTCTTACCACTGAGGAAAGGATAATTGATTAAGTGGATGCAATCAATTCCTTTTCTGTTCCATTTTTTTTCTCCCTTGACTACTCTTGAGTTTTTCATGGCTAACTAAGCAGAGGCAAACTGTCCCTTCCTCCTTTTTCTCTTGGATAATAGGTTTATGGCTCATTGCAAGTGTTTAATTCAATGATTTTTAGAAAATTAATGGGTAAGTATAAACCTCACAATAATCCAGTATTACATGATGATCAACTTCGTTCTGTCTCTAGCCCCACCACTAAAACTCCTTTTTGTCTCTATACATTTGCCTTTTATGCCCATTTCTTGTGATAGAGTCACATGATACATAATCTTTTGAATCTGGCTCTCTTCACTTGGCAGTGAAATTTTTGGGGTTCTTCAATATTTTAGCATGTAGCATGTAGCACAACTCTAACTTTTGACAGATAATGTTCCATTGTATAAAATACTATATTTTGTTTATTCATTTAACAGATTATAGATATTTAGAATTTTTCTACTTTGCTGTCATTATAAGTAATGCTGTTATGACCATCTTTGTTCAGTCTATGTGAGGATATTAGTTTTTCTTTATCTTTATTGAAAACCTAGGAGTGGAATTATTGGGTAATATGGTAAATTGAACTTTCTAAGAGTATCAAACTATTTTCCAAAGTGGCTATAGCATTTCATGTTTTAACAGCAATATTTTAGGGTTCTAGTTTTTCTAAATCCTTGCCAAAATTTTGAATTTTCCTAATAATGTAGTTTTATTTGGGTACTGGGAATTGAGCTTCATCTTCAATCCTTTTTTCTTTGTTCTTTTTCTTTTCTTCTTTTTTTTTTTTTTTTTTTTTTTTTTTTTTTTTTGAGACAACATTAAGTTGCTTGGGGTCTTGCTAAGTTGCTGAGGATTTCTTTGAACTTGCAGTCCTCCTGCCCCAGTGTCCCAAATCACTAGGATTAAGGTATGTACCACTGTGCAGGGCCTTGATAGTGTAGTTTGAGGCCCCAAAGGTTCTAATATAAGTGCTATTAGTTGTTTTTTATTGTATATAGTTTGCACTTTTAGTGTCTTATCTAAGAATTAATGTTCTAACTCAAGTTCATAAAGACTATTTTTTCCTGTGTTTTCATTTAGAAGTTTTATAGTTTGGGATTTTATATTTTAACCTTTTATTGCAAGTTTTCTTAATAGTTTTCTGGGGATAAAAACATGGAACATAAATTTTGCCCTCTTTTGGGAGGGGGATACTGGAGATTGAACTCAGGGGCACTTGAACACTGAGCCACATCCCCAGTCCTATTTTGTATTTTATTTAGAGACAGGGTCTGATTAAGTTGCTTAGCACTTGGCCTTTGCTGAGGCTAACTTTGAACTCACTATCTTCCTACCTCAACCTCCTGGGCTGCTGGGATTACAGACATGTGCCACTGAGCCCAGCAAATTTTGTCCTCTTAATAATTTCTTTTATCTATCTATCTATTTATTTATTTATTTTTAGTTGTAGATGGATACAATACCTTTATTTTATTTATTCTTATGTGGTGCTAAGAATTGGACCCTGTGCTTTACACATGCTAGGCAAGGGCTCTACCACTGAGCTGCAGCCCTAGCCCCCTCTTAATCATTTCTAACTTTACAGTACTGTTAATCTCATTGGTATTGTCATGCAACCAATCTCAAATGGCTTTTATCTTGCAAACTCAAATTCTAAAAGCACTGATCAACAACACCCCATTTCTTCCTCCCCCATCCTCTAGAAGCCAGCACTCTATTTTCTGTTTCTATAGTTTTGAGGACTCTATATGCTCCACATAAGTATAATTAAACTATATTTCTTTTTGTGACTGGATTATTTTATGTAGCATAATATCCTCAAAGTTCATCTATGTTATAGTGTGTGGCAAAATTATTATTTTTAATTTTCCTTTTTAAGGCAGATGAAAGAGACATTTTGAAAAGAATCTACAGAGCAGATCACATTGGTTGCACACAAAAAACACTCACTGGATGATTTTTATTTTTGTAATTAGTGCATTATAGTTATATATAATAGTGAGTTCATTTTGACATATTCATAAATGCATATAACATAGTTTTATTCATTTCATTCTCCAGCCACAATACTATTCCTTTCCTTTCCCTACTCCCTCCCCTGATACCCATTGTTTACCTTTTATATCTTCCTTATATTTTTTTAATTGATGCATTATAGTCATAAATGTATGTGTGTGTGTGTGTATGTGTGTGTGTGTGTGTATATATATATATATATATATATATATATATATATATATATATATGAACTTGGAATGCATTGTGGTGCCCTCATACATGCACCTAGCAAAATTTGGTCAAATTCATTTCCTAGTTTTTTGACTTTCCCTCTCCTCAACTCTCTCCATTTGTACTCTGTTTCTACACTACTGATCTCCCTTTTATTTTTGCAAGATCCCCTTTTCTAATTCATTTTTCCCCTCTAGCTTCTGTATATAAGAGAAAACATTTGACCCTTGACTTTCTGAGTCTGGCTTATTTTCCTTAGCCAAGTGGTCTCCAGTTCCATCCATTTACCAGCAAATGTTGAAAGACCTAAGCAACCTCATTTTACTTGGGACCTCATTTTGCTGTGAAACTTAACCCCTAACCTACTGCAGTCCTAAAGTCAGGAAAATACCACAGAAAAGCTCTGTGGAAACAGTTCTCGGAAAAGCCACAGATGATGATTGCCTAACATAGGCCAGATGTTGAAATATCTGAAATTCCAGACAGCCCCCACCTAGGTGCGATGACCAATATCTAAACCAGAAGCCCTGCAGCTTGGCACATACCCCCCTTGCGACATCCTCACAGTTTAAACCAATCATTTTTAAGTGCGTCAACCCCTTGAACTAACCATAATCCTTTCCAGATTCTTTCCCGCCACTTGATACCTAATGGTGTTTGAGTTGTTTTATGATTTTCCCACGGTGTGTGATGATTTGCTAAGAGATGCTATGATGTATATGAAGACCCTGCCCTCCCCAAAGAGTGTATAAAACTGCTGCAAACCCTGGGCTCGGGGCCTCTCAGCATCACCAATTGCTGTGTGCACAGAGGACCGAGCTAGCTCACAATAAACACCTCTTTGCTGCTTACATGGATCTTGGTCTCTGGTGGTCTTTTGGGGGTTCTGAACTCGAGCATATCAATGTCATAATTTCATTTTTATTTATGGCTAAGTAGAACTACATTGCATATAAATATCACATATTCTTTACCCATTCATCTATTCATAGGCACTTAGGCTTGTTCCATAACTTGGCTATTGTGGCTCAGGCTGCTATAAAGATATATCACTATAGTATGCTGAATTTGGTTATTTTGAATAAATATTAAAGAGTGAGATACCTGGGTCATACGGTGGTTCCATTTCTAGTTCTTTGAGAAATCTCCAAACTGCTTTCCAGAGTGGTTGTACTAGTCTGCAGTCCAACTAGCAAAGTATAGGTGTACCCTTTCCCCTACATTCTTATCAGCATTTATTGTTATTTGTATTCTTGGTGACTGCCATTTTAACTGGGGTTAGATGGAATCTCAGTGTAGATTTTATTTGCATTTTCCTGATTTCTAGGAATGTTGAACATTTTTTTTCACATATATGTTAGCCATTTGTATTTCTCATTTTCAGTAATGTCTATTTAGATGCTTTGCCCATTTAAGAATTGTTTATTTCTTTGGTTTTGGTATTAAGTTTTTTGAGTTTTGGTATTAAGTTTTTCTTTATATGTTCTGGTTATTAATCCCCTATTGGAAGACTAGCTGGCAAACATTTTCTTCCATTATGGGGTTCTCTCTTCATATTCTTAATTGTTTCGTTTGCTGTGCAGATTTTTTTTAAATATAATGCTACCCAACCTATTGATTTTTGGTTTTATTTCTTGAGCTTTAGGGGTTTTAATAAGGAAGTGAGTGCTCACATCAATGTGTTGGAGTTTTACCCCTATGTTTCTTGTTGTAGTTTCATGAATATGATACTGAGGATGAGAATCAATCAGGGTTGAGTTCCATTTCCCCTGAATGTTGAAGATTGAACACCCAACAAACCAAGGAGACAAGCATGCAAGTTTTATTTTTTTTAAATTTTTTTATTGATTATTTAAAATATTACATAGCTCATGATATATCATCTTTCATACATTTGACTCAAATTGGGTTTTGAACTCCTATTTTCACCCCAAATACAGATTGCAGAATCACATCTGTTACATATTCACATTTTTACATAATGCCATATTAGTGACTGTTGTATTCTGCTACCTTTCCTATCCCCTACTATCCCCCCTCCCCTCCCCTCCCCTCCCATCTTCCCTCTCTACCTCCTCTGCTATTGTTCAATTCTCTCCCTTTTTTTCCCTCCCCCTTGCCCCTCATAACCTCTTATACTTCTATGTATCATTGAAGGTCTCCTACTATTTCCATGTGCTTTCCCTTCTCTCTCCGTTTCTCTCCCCCCATTCGTCTTTGTTTACTGTAGTCTTTTCCTCATGCTCTTCCTTCCTGTTCTGTTCTTAGTTGTTCTCTTTATATCAAAGCAGACATTTGGCATTTGTTTTTTAGGGCTTGGCTAGCTTCGCTTAGCATAATCTGTTCTAATGCCATCCATTTCCCTGCAAATTCTATGATTTTGTCATTTCTTAGTGCTGCATAATACTCCATTGTGTATAGATGCCACATTTTTTTTATCCATTCATCTATTGAGGGGCATCTAGGTTGGTTCCACAGTCTAGCTATTGTAAATTGTGCCGCTATAATCATTGATGCAGCCGTATCCCTATAGTGCGCTCTTTTAAGGTCCTCAGGGAATAGTCCGAGAAGGGCAATAGCAGGGTCAAATGGTGGATCCATTCCCAGCTTTCCCAGGAATCTCCATACTGCTTTCCAAATTGGCCTCACCATTTTGCAGCCCCACCAGCAGTGTACAAGTGTACCCTTTTCCCCACATCCCTGCCAACACTTATTGTTGTTTGACTTCATAATGGCTGCCAATCTTACTGGAGAGAGATGGTATCTTAGGGTGGTTTTGATTTGCATTTCTCTGATTGCTAGAGATGGTGAGCATTTTTTCATGTATTTGTTGATTGATTGTATGTCCTCCTCTGAGAAGTGTCTGTTCAGGTACTTGGCCCATTTGTTGATTGGGTTTTTGTTATCTTATTGTTTAATTTTTTGAGTTCTTTGTACATTCTGGATATTAGGGCTCTATCTGAGGTGTGGGGGGTAAAAATTTGTTCCCAGGATGTAGGCTCTCTATTTACCTCTTTTATTGTTTCCTTCCTGAGAAAAAACTTTTTAGTTTAAGTAACTCCCATTTGTTTATTCTTGTTATTAACTCTTGGGCTATGGGTGTCCTATTAAGGAATTTGGAGCCCGACCCCACAACATGTAGATCGTAGCCAACTTTTTCTTCTATCAGACACAGTGTCTCTGATTTGATATCTAGCTCCCTGATCCATTTTGAGTTAATTTTTGTGCATTGTGAGAGGAAGGGATTCAGTTTCATTTTGTGGCATATGGATTTCCAATTTTCCCAGCACCATTTGTTGAAGATGCTATCCTTCCTCCATTGCATGCTTTTAGCCCCTTTATCAAATATAAGATAGTTGTAACTTTGTGGATTAGTCTCTGTGTCCTCTATTCTGTACCATTGGTCCACCTGCCTGTTTTGGTACCAGTACCATGCTGTTTTTGTTACTATTGCTTTGTAGTACAGTTTGACCTCTGGTATCGCTATACCTTCAGATTCACACTTCCTGCTTAGAATTGCTTTTGCTATTCTGGGTCTTTTATTTTTCCATATGAATTTCATGATTGCTTTGTCTATTTCTACAAGAAATGCCATTGGGATTTTGATTGGCATCGCATTAAACCTGTAGAGAACTTTGGGTAATATCGCCATTTTGATGATGTTAGTTCTGCCTATCCATGAACAGGGTACATTTTTCCATCTTCTGAGATCTTCTTCTATCTCTCTCTTTAGGGTTCTGTAGTTTTCATTGTATAAATCTTTCACCTCTTTTGTTAGGTTGATTCCCAAGTATCTTATTTTCTTTGAGGATATTGTGAATGGAGTGGTTTTCTTTATTTCCATTTCAGAGGTTTTGTTGCTGATATACAGGAATGCCTTTGATTTATGCGTGTTGATTTTATAACCTGCCACTTTGCTGAATTCATTTATTAACTCTAGCAGCTTCTTTGTAGACTCTTTTGGGTCTGTTAAATATATTATCATGTCATCCGCAAATAGCGATAGTTTCATTTCTTCTTTTCCTATTTTTATGCCTTTAATTTCTTTTGTCTGTCTAATTGCTCTGACTAGTACTTCGAGAACTAAATTGAATAGAAGTGGTGATAGAGGGCATCCCTGTCTTGTTCCAGATTTGAGAGGGAATGCCTTCAGTTTTTCTCCATTTAGGATGATGCTAGACTGAGGTTTAGCATATATAGCTTTTACAATGTTGAGGTAAGTTCCTGTTATCCCTAGTTTTTCTAGTGTTTTGAACATAAAGGGATGCTGTACTTTGTCAAATGCTTTTTCTGCATCCATCGAGATGATCATATGGTTCTTGTCTTTAAGTCTATTGATGTGGTGAATAGCATTTATTGATTTCCGTATATTGAACCAGCCTTGCATCCCAGGAATGAATCCTACTTGATCACGGTGCACAAGTTTTCTGATATGTTTTTGTATTCGATTCGCCAGAATTTTATTGAGAATTTTTGCATCCAAGTTCATTAGAGATATTGGTCTGTAGTTTTCTTTCTTTGAAGTATCTTTGTCTGGTTTTGGGATCAAAGTGATGTTGGCCTCATAGAATGAATTTGGAAGAGCTCCTTCTTTTTCTATTTCTTGAAATAGCTTGAAAAGTATTGGTATTAATTCTTCTTTGAAGGTTTTGTAGAACTCCGCTGTACACCCATCCGGTCCAGGGCTTTTCTTGGTTGGTAGTCTTTTGATGGCTTCTTCTATTTCTCCCTTTGTTATTGGTCTGTTTAAATTGTGTGTGTCTTCCTGTCTCAATCTGGGCAAATCATATGCCTTAAGAAATTTATCGATATCTTCACTATCTTCTATTTTATTGGAATATAGGGTTTCAAAATACTTTCTAATTATCGTCTGTATTTCTGTAGTGTCTGTTGTGATATTGCCTTTTTCATCCCGTATGTTAATAATTTGAGTTCTCTCTCTTCTTCTCTTTGTTAGCATGGCTAAGGGCTTGTCTATCTTATTTATTTTTTCAAAGAACCAACTTTTAGTTTTTTCAATTTTTTCAATGGTTTTTTTTTTGTTTCAATTTTGTTGATTTCTGCTCTAATTTTAAATATTTCTTGTCTTCTACTACATTTGCTCTTGTTTTGCTCTTCCTTTTCTAGGTTTTTGAGGTGTAGTGTGAGTTCATTTATTTGTTGGTTTTTTCTTTTTTTGAGGAAAGAACTCCAAGAAATGAATTTCCCTCTTAAAACTGCTTTCATTGTGTCCCATAGATTCCGGTATGTTGTGTGTGTATTGTCATTTGACTCTAAGAATTTTTTCATCTCCTCCTTTATGTCTTCTGTAACCCATTGATCATTCAATAATATATTGTTCATTTTCCATGTGATGTAGGATTTTTCCTTCCTTCTTTTATCATTGATTTCCAATTTCATTTCATTATGATCAGATATGGTGCATGGTATTATCTCCACGCCTTTATATTTACTAAGAGTTGCCTTATGGCATAATATATGGTCTATCTTTGAGTAGGATCCATGTGCTGCTGAGAAGAACGTGTATCCACTTGATGATGGTTGATATATTCTATATATGTCGGTTAAGTCTAGGTTATTGATTGTGCTGTTGAGTTCTATAGTTTCTTTATTCAGCTTTTGTCTAGAGGATCTGTCTAATGGTGAGAGCAGTGTGTTGAAGTCACCCATAATTATTGTGTTGTAGTCTATTTGACTCTTGCACTTGAGGAGAGTTTGTTTTATGAACGTTGCAGCTCCATTGTTTGGTGCATACAAATTGATAATAGTTATGTCTTGTTGGTGGATGGTTCCTGTTAATAGTATATAGTGTCGTTCTTCATCCCTTTTGATTAACTTAGGTTTGAAGTTGATTTTATTAGATATGAGTATGGCCACTCCTGCTTGCTTCCGAGGGCCATGTGAGTGGTATGATTTTTCCCAACCTTTTATCTTCAGCCTGTGTATGTCTTTTCCTATCATATGAGTCTCCTGAAGGCAGCATATTGTTGGATTTGTTTTTTGGATCCAGGTTACTAGCCTATGTCTCTTGATTGGTGAGTTTAGGCCATTAACATTTAAGGTTACAATTGAGATATGATTTGTACTTCCAGTCATGCTTCTTTATTTATTTATTTTAGTTTGACTAGTTTTACTTTTTGGTTACTTTCCTCCCCCTTTACTGAGATAGCTCCTGCTGTTAGTTTTGGGCACTATTTTTCAATTCCTCTTCTTGTAGTGTTTTGCTCAAAATGCTTTGCAGAGCTGGTTTTCTTGCTGCGAATTCTTTTAGCTTTTGTTTATCGTGAAAGATTTTAATTTCATTGTCAAATTTGAAGCTCAGTTTTGCTGGATACAGTATTCTTGGTTGGAATCCATTATTTTTCAGCTTTTGAAATACATTGTTCCAGGATCTTCTTGCTTTCAAAGTCTGTGATGAGAAATCGGTCGTTAACCTAATTGGTTTACCCCTGAATGTAATCTGCCTCTTTTCTCTCATAGCTTTTAATATTCTCTCCTTGTTCTGTACGTTGGCTATCTTCATAATTATATGTCTTGGAGTTGGTCTATTATGGTTTTGAATGTTTGGGGTCCTGTAGGCTTCCAGGATTTGTCAATCCATTCCATCTTTCATCTCTGGGAAGTTTTCTAGAATTATTTCATTTAATATGCTGTCCATTCCTTTGGTTTGAATCTCTGTGCCTTCTTCTATCCCTATGACTCTCAAATTTGATTTTTTTATGACATCCCATATCTCTTGAATAGATTGCTCATGGGATTTAAGCATCTTTTCTGTGTTGACTATATTCTTTTCAAGTTGATAAACGTTGTCTTCATTATCTGATGTTCTGACTTCTACTTGATCAAGTCTATTTGTAATATTCTCGTTTGAGTTTTTAATTTGGTTTATAGTTTCCTGCAATTCTAGGATTATTGTTTGATTTTTTTTTAAGATCTCTATCTCCTGGTAGAGCTCGTTCTTTGCCATTTGAATTTGTTTGTTTAATTCATTTTCAAAATATACTTTTATTTCTTGGACTTGCTGTCTCATGTCTTCTCTAATATTCCTTTCCATTCAAGTTAGGTATGCCTTGAGTTCTTTCCCTATCCCTGTTTCTGATGTTTCTATGTCCTCCTGTAGAATTGAGTTGTCTTGCATTGTTTGTAATCCTTTTTTCCCTTGTTTTCTCATGTTGTCCACGTTACTTTCCAGCTCTTTTTGATTGTTGTGTTTCTGCTCTCTTCTATAGATTTGTTTTGTTTCTGTATTACTCTGATGTCTCTCCTTTGTGTTGTTAAACTATGCCTTCTAACGTGGATTCCGCTGGGAAGGAATTCCGACGTCCGCGCTCCAGTGACGACACTACTCTGCTATGACGGGCCCCCATCTCCTTGCCGGGATGTCCTAATGTGGGGGTGTGACTGGACTGTCTCTCTTTGGTTTCAGCTCCCGGTGCCACAGGCGGGCAGTCTGCTGCCGCCCAGTATCACAGGCCGCGGGCAGGTGATCAGTCGCCAGCGGGCGGGCATTTTCCCACTGCCCGGTTACGCAGGCAGTGGGTGAACTGTCGCTGGCGGGCCTGCAGTTTACAGCCACCCAGTTGCGAGGGCCTTGCCTCTAGTCCCCTGGTTTCTCCTGCTAGTCTTGGTTTCTCCTGCTAGACCAGATTTCCCCTGAGTGATGGTTCTCGGCAGTTCAAACTGTACTCTAGGCCTGCCGTTTGTTGGGTGTGGAGGGTGGCTATTGGGAACCCCAGCACTCTATTGTTTTGTTTCCCTTGTGGGGGATAGAACTGTACCGCTTCCTTCCCCATTGAAATCCTGTACTCAGCCCGGGGGTCAGTGCAGGCTTGGCTGGCGGGATTCCACTGTGTCGCAGCCACTTATCTCCCTGCTTGCTAGTTAATCCCTTCTCTGCGGCGCCACGCCTTCTGTAGCCGCGGGGCAGGCCACGCGAATCAGACAGCCTGGATCTCCGGGGTCACACAGTTGGCTTTTGGGATCCCCGGCACTCTATGGTTTTGATTTTTTCTGCTTGCCCCTCCCCCAGCGCTGGCTAGACAGGTTTTGTTTTGGCTGCTGATGGGAGGGGGGGTTGAAGGTCAGGTGCCTCTAGTTTCCCCTTAGTCTTTATGCAGGCTCACTCTGAAACTCCCTCCCCCGGAAAGTCTAGGAGAGATTTTATGCGAAATCCCCCTATGTATGCGGGCTGAGCTGCATGACACACACCTGGTTTGTTGTTGCAATCTGTCAGAGAGTGGCGGTGGATACTTCAGCTCTCCAAGATGGTGGCCGCTGATTGCCTTAGTGGAGTGTCCATGCAAGTTTTATTTAAAGGATAGAACAGAGACAGAATTCTCCTGAGAGGAAGAAGGGGATCTAGAGCTGCTATCTGCAGGAGAGGGCAAATCTTGTGTTTTTTTTTTTTTTTTTTTTTTGTAGTTTCTAGGTTTGGTTTCTTACTTCTCTTGTCCCCTTTTTCTATATAGCCCATGGGGCAAAAAAGCTGGGAATGGGGCAATCCTGAGGTACCTCTTTTCATTTTCCATTGTCTGCCCTGCAAAGCAGGATCAAGGAGTAATCATTAACAATTCCCTGCTGGGAGGAACAATCCCCCTGGAGGCAGGTGACTTTGGCCACTGGTGAGAGGGATGTGTTCTCAAGGTATAATATTCAATTCCCTTTGAATAAGCTTGCATCTTCTGGACCCTAACATAACATCCATCTAAGCTAAATGCCTGACCTTTGTTCTTGCTTTATTTCCACTCTAATTTCTAAGTGATTTTTTTGGTAGTGCTTCTTAAAATTCTTCTAGATATCTGTATTTCCAAATTACAATAAGTAGAATGAAGGAAAAGACCAGTCTGAGGATGCTCTGAGAGTTCCTAAATGTTCTACAATTTTTTTTCCCTTTCTGGCCCTTATAAGAATATTTTTTTTTTAACTTTGAGTAGTGGTTTTCAGTGCAGGTGAGTAAGGGGGAATCTAGTGGCTTTGCCCACCACTCTTTGGGAGACATTTAGCAGTGTTTATAGTCATTTTTGGTCATCATAGATTGAGGGGGTTTATTACTGGCATTTAATGGAGAGAGACCAAGGATGCTGCTAAACATCCTGCAAGGCACTGGTCAGCCCTCACAAAAAAAAGAATTATCCAATTCAAATGTTAATAGTATTAAGGTTGAGAAATCCTGATATAGAGATCAAAACTCATGAAGATCATACTGGATTTGGAGGTTTAACTGACGAGAAGCTTACAATCAATACACATACTGATGAATCTCCTTGTTTTTATTTTTTTATTTTTTAAATTAGAACATAATAATTGTACATATCTATGGGATATGGTATCATAATACTTGTTTGTATACAATATATAATGATCAAATCACGGTAAAGAGTATTTCCATCTCTTCAAACATTTATCATTTCTGTGTGTTGGAAAACATCACCGTGTTCTTTTCTGGTTATTTTGAAATATAGCATCAATTCATTGTAAACAACAATTAGCTTACTGTGCCATGGAACACTAGGACTAATTCCTATCTAAATATATTTTGGTTCCCATTATGTAATCTCTCCCTATCCCTTTCTCCCCTACTCTTTCTATTTTCTGGCAACAATAGACATTCTATTCACCATTCCTATGAAATCAAGATTTTAGCTTCAATAAATGACTGAGAATATGCAGTATTTGTCTTTCTCTGCCTGACTTATTTCAGTCAATATGAGGTCCCAAAGTTCCATCACATGTTGTCATAAATAACTAGATTTAATTATTTTATGGATGAATAATAATCTATTATCTATAATATATGTATACATACATATATCTACATGCAATGGATTTGTGTGTGTGTGTGTATATATGTGTGTGTGTGTATATATATATATATATATATAATATTTTCTTTGCACATTTATCTGCTGATGGATGTCTCTGTTGGTTTCATATCTTTGTGGTTGTGAATAATGATACAAATAATCATGAAAGTGTCAGTTTCTCTTTGATATTCTGATTTAATTTCCTTTGTATATACATTCCCAGAAGTTAGATAACTGGATCATATGGCAAATATATTTTAGTTTTATATATATATATATATATATATATATATATATATATATATATATATTTCCATACTGTTTTCTAAAGTAATTCATGCCAATGGGATATAAGAGTTCCCCTTTCTCCACATCCTCCACAGCAAAATTTGGCATATATACACAATGTAATTTTACTCAGCAATAAAAGAGAATAAAATTATGGCATTTGCAGGTAAATGGATGGGGTTGGAGAAGATAATGCTAAGTGAAGTTAGCCAATCCCCCAAAACAAATGCTGAATGTTTTCTCTGATATAAGGAGGCTGATTCATAGTGGGGTAGGGTGGGGGAGCATGGGAGGAATAGATGAATTCTAGATAGGGCAGAGGGGTGGGAGCGAAAGGGAGGGGGCAGAGGATTAGAAAGGATGGTGGAATGTGATGGTCATCATTATCCAAAGTACATGTATAAACACATGAGTTGGTGTCAACATACTTTATATACAACCAGAGATATGAAAAATTGTGCTATATATGTGTAATAAGAATTGTAATGTGTTCCACTGTCATTTATTATTTATAAAAATCCATTTATAAATTTTATCTTCCTTATTATAACCATTCCAAATAAGTTGCCATGATATCTCATCGTAGTTTGGATTTGCCATTCTCTAAGTAACATTTAGTATTTTTTCATATACCTATTTTAGCATTTGTGTATCTTAAGTCAATTTTTAGTGTGGTGTAAAGTGAGGATCTAATCTTTTGAATGTAGATATCCAATTATCTTATAATCATTCATTGAAAAGACTAGCTTTTCCCAGTTGAAGTTCCATTGCAATTTTTTAATAGTTAATTGACCAAATTGCTAATTTATCAATTGATAATCAATATACATACAATGATTTATGTCTTGATTATTCTGTGCCATGGATCTATATATGCCTACCTTTATACCAGTACCATATATCCTTAATTATTGTAGTTGTGTAACAAATTTGAAAATGAGAAGTGTAAGTTTTCTAACATGTCCTCCTTTTTTGAGTTCATTTTTCTTTTTCTACATCTTTGTATTTCAATATAAATTTTAGGATCAGATTGTCAATTTCTACCCATAAAAACCTAATATTTCAATAAAGATTGTGTTGAATTTTCAGATAAATTCAGAAAGAATAACCATCATATTAGTGCTAAATTTTTCAGTCCATGGCTGGAGCAAACCTTTTAATTTGACCAAACTAGTTTAATCAATGTATATTCTCTGTCACTCCTATTATGCCATGCAATAATCAGCACCACCAGATATGTGAGTGAGGCCAGGTAACTTCTGTTCCACGAGTAAGCCCTGCCAAGACCAGCAAAAGTGTACAGCTGAGCTCAACACAAATCACTGACACACAAAATCATAACATACACATATATATATATATATATATATATATATATATATATATATATACAGACAAACACAAACAGTATATAAAATTAATTAACACTCTATCTATCTATATAGATAGATAAATACTATTTGTTTTAAAGTTTTGAGATTTGTTTCCCATATTGACTATTAGTCAATAAAACATAGTAATCAATAAAAATGAGTCTGTGGGTCAAGCATTGTTTCAACTAGTTTATAGTTGTTAATTTATTGTAGGGTGGTGTGTTTATCCCAATTGGTTCAGAACCTGATTTTAAGGCTGAAAGTTATACATTCCAGGAAACTCCTCAGTCCTGGACAATCTGAAACAATTGATCATCCTATACCTAATACATACTCCTCTCTTTTATTGATTTTCTCATAACTTTGATATAGGACAGATGAGGTTGTACACCCAAGGAATTTTGAGGAAGCAGGTTCATTTTAGCTGCAGCAGTCCAGAGGCACTAATGCCTAAAAATCTCTGGACTCCAAAGTCTGGGAATTCTTTAAACTTTATACTCAGTGGAATGGTTGGATGTCAGTGGCTGGGTACATAACAGTGACTCTTTGTTCCATATTCTTAGGCTAGACAGAGCTTTGACAAGTTTTTACCAAGAAAACAGAGATAGTATCTTTTGCATAGTAACAAGCTCTCTTTGAAACACACTCTATCACACCTTTTGTCTGTAAACCTTGTAGTTACAAGAAAGAGGAAGCTTCAAATCACAATGTCCTCTGCAGAAACCCTGCTGACATTCTGTTGACACTCTGTAAAATCTTGGTGACAAGAAGCATAATTATGGAAAGGATCTTTGGAGAAAGTTAATTATGGCAAGGGTTTTTTGGGTGGGAGTACTTGGTATGCTTCAATTTCAATCTTGTCTGTTGCGTGATATACATAGATTCATAGGAGGAAGCATTTGATAGAATCCCTCCATCATCACCTGGTTGATCTTGGATAATTTAGTTAAATTTAGAGTCTCCATTTATTTTTTGTGTTGGAGATAATGATATTACCTAACTACAAGATTGTAAGGAAAATTAAATGAGATATGGTATGCTTAAAACAGTTCTCGGATCTATGTCAATTAATTATTATAAAAATTCCTATTAATTTGTGGTGAAAAACCAGCCTCTACCTCAGAACAAAGCCTGTAAAAGGAAGAGGGTATGACCCTTGTCCTTGGAAAGACCCACAGAGCACTCCTAGGCACATACCCACCCTGCTGAGTTGTTTATCTACAAATAACAGGAGAGATCTGATGCCCCATGTGTCTCTGACTCAGTCAGGCTAGGTGAGGACTATAGAAACCTCCTAGCAGCCACCAATCAGCATGAGACAGGGAAATACCTGGGATGCCAGATGACCCTCCCAGTAGTTTATGGTGGTTGATAACATGTTGGGAAACCATGTAGTTCAGCACTACACCCCTCATGGATTAAACCAATCAGTTCAAATGAATCCCCCTCTTGTACTAACCAATCACCCTTACCCAACTTGCTCCCACCAGTGAATGTGCTAATCATGTTTTAGAGTTGTTGTTTGATTTTCCCGTGGTGTGTGATGACTTGCTAAGAGATTCTATGATGTATGTGAAGTCCCTGCCTTCCCCAAAGGGTGTATAAAACTGCTGTAAACCCTGGGCTCGGAGCCTCTCAGCGTGACCAGTTGCTGTGTGTGCACAGAGGACCGAGATAGCTTGCAATAAACACCTCTTTGCTGCTTACATGGATCTTGGTCTCTGGTGGTCTTTTGGGGGTCCCGAATTTGAGCATAACAGTGGTCAAAAGTCCATTTATTGATATGTGTGGGTAAATTTGAAATGAGATTGCTTCTAGTACTATGGAGGCTGATTTCAATAGTATGGCACACAAATGATCATTCACAGAGAGACTGTGACATTTTAAGTTTAGTTGAAATCTAATATTTCAGATGTCTGATAGTATTAAATTGAAGTAATTTAGGAAGAGCAGAAAATGCTTTGATTTAATACTTGATAAGACTCTCTTGGAGAATGCATATGGCACTGCTTATTCATGTGTTCCTGGTAAGCAGAAGTAATGAATTTTAAATGATGAAATTTAGTCATAATCATAGTAACTCATCTACCATGAATTAAATATTAATTGTAATTTACAAGAAATAATAAAATTATTTTGGTAGACGTTATCAGTAGCATTTGAATATTTTAAACTCACCTTTCAAGGAAAATAAAAGATTTTTGCAAAAAATAAATCATGAAAGCCCCTATTATTTTAGAGAAGAATAGTGAATATAAATTTTACCATGCTATTGATATCCTTCTAATAGAATCATAATTAAAATCTGCCTCTGGAAGAAACATTTCAACTCATTCACAATTGCTAGCCTAGTGATTATATGTGTTTAACTTGCTGACAGACTATGACCTAAAAGCCCAAAAATAAAAGGAGCTAATTCTGCCAATTAAATTTATTGTAGGGAGGGAAAGAATAAAGAAGAAAATTAAAGTGAATATATATTAGAAAGCAAGTTTGTGTTAGCCATTTTTAGAGGAAGAAACATGGTAGAATTATGTAACAATCCAATAAATTTGTGTCTAGTTCCATTGATTATAGTTTCAAAACAAAATGAGGCTAATTTTCTGAACTTTACCCTTTTTTCCCAGAACCTGAAGTTCCATAGCAGAAGCATTGAGTATTTGTTAAGTATCCTTCACATTGAGGAGAGAAATCACGTTCTTCTCATGAAGGAGAACAAAAAAAAAAAAAAAAAAAAAAAAGACAAGATATAAAGTTCACATGTGAAAAGTTAGTACAACCCCTGGTTTAGAACCATGAGTCAATAAAATTTTGGGGAGGCAGAGATAAGGGAGAGGGGAGATTGTTTTCTATTGACTTCATGAGCTGGCAGCTATATGAGCTGATTTGTTGCCATGAACATTAAGCAAAATTTGCCTCACATCTCGGGACAACCTCATCAAAATTACAGCATTTTTCACCTTGCTTAGTTTCAGTAGATTAAGCACAATGATCAGCTAGCTCTTTCCAAATAAGGTTGGCATCATGGTGTACCAAGATACATTTTCCTCTAAGCTTTTCTGAATATAATTTCCTTTCTGAAAATTTTGCCTTGTCTTTCTTGAGTCCCCTTAGAATATTAGTTTTTGCTTTATCTGTTTTTTATTTAAATATTAACAGCATATACAGAATTATAAATATATATAATCTTCATAAACAAGCATAGAAGTCTTTGCTCCTTTTTTTCTTAAGGAGCTTATTCTGTCATTTTACTTTTAAATTTACATTTTTAATAATTTTTTATGTTATTTATCTTTACGTGGTGCTGAGGATTGAACCCAGTGCCTCACACCTGTGAAGCAAGCACCCTATCACTGAGCTACAGTTCCACTCCAAATATACATTATTTTGATCCATTTGATGACAAGATGTTTGCCTATGTCACTGTCTATATAATTTATTTGTTAAGGCTAATTATACTTTTTCTCAATGAAAGAAACAAATGGTCACTTGGAAAACTAACAAAATTATGCATTTATATATGAACAAAATTGCTTATTAAATTTATGTCTTCTCTTTTTTTTTAAGCCTTTCTGTATATTTTCCACAAAAGCTCATGTGTGAAACAATGTAAGAATATTCAGAGGTGAAATGATTGGGTTATGAGAGCCTTTACTCAATCAGTGAATTGATTCCCTAACAGTGGTAACTGCAGGCTATTAGGGTATGGCTGGAGGACATGAGTCATTGGGGGTGTGCCTTTGGGGTATATATTTGGTGAGTTGAGTTTATGCTCTTTCTGCTTCCTGGAACTGTCCTGAGTCACCTTCCTCTACCATACTCTTCTGCCGTAATATTGTACCTCAGCTTGAGCTCCAAGGAATGGAGCCATCAGTAAAACTTTGAGCCCCAAATAAACTTTCTCTTCTAAAATTGCTCTTGTTAGCTCATTTAGTCACAGAAGTGAAAAATCTGACTAAAACAATCTTTTCTTGATTGACTTTTAAAATAACCTTTTATTGAATTATAATTAATTGATATTGATGCTAGAATCATTCCATTTTTCTCACAGATTCATGCAACTAACAGGAAAAATGACCTCTCAATATAATGAAAACACTTAAACATCACATGACCTTAAGTTTAGATGTATGATTATACATCTAAATATGGACTTGGCAGTTATAATCCAATATGTTGCACAGATCATATTCTGTTTCTACAAACTTCCTAAGGATATTATGAGAACATGTATTTCATTTAAAAAGGTGTTTCTTGGGGCTGAGGTTGTGGCTCAGTGGTAGAACACTCACCTAGCATGTGTGAGGCCCTGGGTTTGATCTTCAGCACCACATAAAGATAAATAAATAAAATATATATATTTTTTAAAAAGTTCTTTCTCACTTAATCTAATTTGAGAGGCTTCAACTCTGGAGATAAATCCCGATTGATATTTTCCAGAACATTTCTTAACTCATTTGTAGTTTATCTGGTGAAACATCAAAAAGAAGATACATGTTTGTCTGACATTTCTGGCACTAAACATCCTTCACCTTTATTCTGTGATACAGCATGTTCTCTCACTACCTGTCTATGGGCTTTGAGTTTGATAGCCATCCTATCAGAGTAACATTACCTTAAATTGAAGAGGAGCAGATAGATATTGAAATACAGTAGAGATGAGGATAATCTTATGTATCCCATAGTAACTAGATTCCATAAATGTCAAGGGAAAGCATTAAAACAAGCATAAAAATAGTGATGAAGGCTAAAGAACTCAAAGTGGTACTCTGAATATGGTAGATAGGCATTTATGTGTTGTAAAGGTCAGAAGTAGATCTAGGATAATCAATAATTATGGATATGTTTATTGATTAATTTTGGCTCTTGAGAATGAATGGAAAGGCTACTGAAAAAAAATCTACTTAGATATGCATGTGGGTATTTATATGTATAACCCTTCTTCTGTATACAGAGGAATTCAATTTGTTTTCCAGAATGATTGTTTTGATTAGTTCTGCAAAATTCCTTAGATAGGAAGGAGCAAGTGGCAGACATTTGAAAAGAGGCAGAAAAAGTGAGTGAAAAGGAGAACTAATCAAAGTCACAGAGTAGAAATAGACTCAATTCAATTCAGATTATTATGTATGAAGGAAATACAATTTGGGAGTTATTTTTTCCACATTCAATTTAGAGAGAGTGATTTTCTCCTCCAAAAGTTCTGATTTTTCTCATATCAACTTTACCTATTCTTTACAAAGTATTAAATTTTCTCCTTGTATTCCTTGTTTACCCACTTCAAGGTAACTCAATATGATTTTCAATCAAAATTATATGAGACTCTACTAGGTGTAGTTTGAGACACAGTATGAAATACCTTTCAAAATGATACTCTGGCATGTACTGCTTTTCTCAAACACATATTATATTCCTAGAGGCATATAGGAAAGAAGGAATAGTATTTTATTCAGTAATACAAATAATCAATGTCAGGATCAGTCATGTTTTGCCTGTAGCTGTCTCCACTCCAGCAATTATTCATATAAACTTCAACTTTATTCTTTATGGTAACTGATATATCCATAAACAATTTAAAACTATTTGATTAAATAATCTCACTTATGAAAACTAAATTCTGTATGTGTCCAATTGGGAAATACTGATATAACATTGAAAACCATACACAACTTTATTTCTTATTTAGTCAGCAGGGCTCACCAGGAGATCAAAGAACTATGAATGGTGTTAAACATGTGAAAATAGAAGGCAGATAAATTGTTTCTCAAAAGTACTATACAGTGGGAGGACCAGAGGACAGACAAAAAAGGTTACTTGAACCATGAATAAATAATCTAGAGTCATTGTGTCTGCAATCTAAGAGACAGAGTAGCAGAACTAGAGACATTAAGCTAAGGATAAGGTACATTGTCTTGTAACATTGTCTTACAACAAAGGTAAAAATACCAACTGATTAAATGTAACAGTGAGGTGCATTGCCTTGTAACAAAGGTAAAAATGGAAACTGATTAAATGAGCGGATTCTAGAAATTAGTTTTGAGTCAGGATCACTACATAAAGGCTGCAAGAAATACACTTGATTGTTTGGCTATTAAGAAAATATTAATTTTTAAAAATTGTAACTGGAGATGTATCTCATTACATTAGAATTCCTTCTAAGAATTAGAACTGGTTGCAAAGAATAAATTATTACAAACCCGTAAGTTAAAACAGGTAGACTGGGTACAGTTGAAGAGAAATGAATAGGTGAGTGATCAGACAAGTCAAGAGATTACTCTCATCTTGTCTACTTTGGACTTGTAATTGCTATGTCAGTGCTCACAGACCTCTAACTAAAATATTACCATGAACATGTCTAAATTACTCTTTGAGTACTTTTTTTTCATTTTGAATATAACTATTTAAAACATTGCTTAAAATTATAAGTTAAGAATTAGAAAATCTTATCTTTTACAATATTTAGTAAAGCTATTTGGAAAGTGCTTATTGCAGTAAAACATAATACATAACTTCACTTTCTTGAATGAAGATCTATTGTTTCAATATTTGATATTTACAACATTTTTTCCCCTCTTTTTGATTTCTCTGGAACTCCTCCTCCCTATTCTTCAACCTACCAAAACTTGTCTTGTATCTAGGTCATGAAAAAATTCAAATGGACAGTTCTTAGCATTCATGTTATTTACCCATCAGCAGCTTATGATAGAGTAGGTCACACTCTTATTCCTCAAATGTTTTTTTTCCACTTGATTCCCAGGACTTTGTATAACTATTCTGATTTTTTAAAAAACATTATTTATGTTTTTAATTATTTACTTATTTTTGGTATCGAGATTTGAACAGATGGGTGCTAAACCACTGAGAATATACCTAACCCCTTTTACTTTTTATTATTTTTTAATTTTGAGACAGGGTCTCTCTAAGTTTCTGAGGCTGGCTTTGATCTTGCAATTCTCCTGTCTCAGCCTCCTGAGCTGCTAAGAGCCACAGCCAAGTAATATGATGCATGGCATTTTTAGTTGAAAGGTTTTAACGCCTGAAGCAAGAAAGGCATTAAAAATCATTGAAACATATATGGAAAATATGCATTTGGACAGAATTGATATAAGTTTTCCTTTATTATTTATTGTACTACCAACAAAAAATATTCCTACAGGAGTATTTTGGCAAGAAGGTCCATTATTGTGGATACATTTATCTTATTCTCCTAACACTATTCTTACTAGATATCCTGAGGCTGTAGGACAATTAATACTCAAAGGAATAAAATCAGCAAAGGGAGTGTTTGGGATTTCTCCCAATAAAATTATTACTCCATATACTATGGATCAAATTGATGAGTTAGCTAATGAGTTAAATACTTGGGCAATAATCATGTGTAAATCTAATGTTTCATTTGATAATCACTTACCATCTAATCCTTTGTTGTCTTTTTGGTCTAAGCATCCTGTAGTTTTTCCAAAAATGACAAGAAAAACCCCTATCATGAATGCTCCAAATATATTCACTGATGGGTCAAATAATGGTACAGCAACAGTAGTTATACCCGATCAAACTTTTACATTTTTAGTACCCAAACAATCAACTCAAAAGGTAGAGCTTAATGCAATATTACAAGCTTTTATGATGTTTAAAGATTTTGTATTTATTTTCTGATAGTCAATATGTAGTTAATACTATAGTATCCCTTGAAGATGCTGGTAGGATTTCCCCTTCTTCTACTGTTTTCTCTTTGTTTTCCACTATACAAAGTCTAATCTGGGACAGAAAAGATCCATTCTTTATAGGACATATCAGGGCACATACAGGATTCCCTGGAGCCCTTAGTTTGGGCAATGAATTAGCAGATAAATCTACACATGACATGTATATTTTCTCCACAATAGAAGAAGCTATAAATTTTCATAAAAGATTCCATGTCAATGCTAATACTTTACAAAAGCATTTTAAAATAACTAAAGAACAAGCCAGACATATAATAAAACAATGTCAAAATTATGTGACATTTTTACCACAAGCTAATCTTGGAGTCAATCCTAGAGGACCGATACCTAACCATATTTGGCAGATGGACGTCACACACTTGCCAGAATTTGGAAAATTAAAATATTTGCATGTTACAGTTGATACTTCTTCCAGATTTTTGATGGGCTCCCTTCATGCCGGAGAAAAAAACTAAAGATGTTATAGCTCATTGCTTACAAAATTTTGCCACTGTGGGTGTTCCAAAACAGTTAAAAACAGATAATGGTCCTGGTTATGCTTCTACCTCTTTTAAACACTTTTGCTCATCATTTGGCATTACTCACATAACAGGAATTCCATACAATCCACGGGGACAAGGCAGAGTTGAAAGAGCTCATCAAACTATTAAAATGTACTTATTAAAACAAAAGGAGGGAATTGGAAAGGAGTATATATCCCCCAAAGATAAACTTAAAATAACCCTTTTCACTCTAAACTTTTAAAATTTGGATTCATCAGGGCTTAGTGCTGTGGAAAGACATTTGTATCCAAAAAATGTACATAAGCCCAAGGTACTTTGGAAGGATATTCTAACAGGACAATGGAAAGTCCTGACCCAGTGATTGTCTGGAGTCGGGACTCTGTTTGTGTTTTTCCACAGGGAGAACAGCAGCCGATTTGGATTCCAGAGAGATTAACCAAAACAATTTCTACAGATGAAAAAGAAGATGATTTGACTCAAATCCATAACAGCTGATATCCAGAACTCCAGCTTGGCTATTCTTACATCTGCGACAGTGATTAACCAGGATGCTTTTTTTCAATATCTATTTTATTATTGCTTTTTCCCACATCATAAAGTTCTATTTTATTTTTGAGCTCATACAGACATAGGTTAATGTTTTTCTGATCAGTTTTATTTTTTGACTATGGAGTTTTAAACATTGCAATGAAGATTTCACCTAGGTAAAGCTACAAGGCCTTTACTATTGTCTTATGTGTTGTATGTTACGTGTGCACACTTCTGTTTTGTGTTGTATGTCTGTATGTGCGTATGTCCATATATCATATATGAGGAGCGCTCATGAATAAATGGATCCGAATTTTTTTTATTATTCACGTGATTTTAATGGTTTAATTTAAATTGGGTAAATAGCTGTTGAGGATTGTTTTAATATGTGTACAAATAAGCAGGTTAACAGATCTGTTTGTTTACTTTCACCTTTTCATTATATTTAATAATTCTGTTCAGGATAATGTAAATTGTTCAAAAAATTGTTTTCTTGGTACCTGTTGGAATGTTACATAATTTTTTTTAGCATCATTGTCAGAATTCCTATCTTCATCCCAGTGCCGGTGAAGACAAGATGAAATCAAACTACAGTTTCTTCAATAGTTATCACAACAAACTGTATAAACTGATGCATCAATGAATAATAACTCAACAAGTAATGCTCAATCACTGAGTCGATTTATTTTGGAAGGAAATGGACATATTGATAGATTCCTCGGCTTTGAACTGTTTACAAAACTTGCCTGGACTATGTATCACTTGTATGCATTGTGCTCTATCTGTTGATGCAGCGAATTATGGTAGTGCTGGCGTATCTTTGCTGATGTGTCACCAGTGATGCAATTTTTCCTAAAGAGCCGTCAATTGACTTGGTGTCGTGGCATTTCTGTATCCTCCTCCCTTCTACTAGTGATGGTCTAATTTTGGGGGCCAACAGAGGTGAGGCAAAGAACCTCACCCCCCACCAGCACCAAGGCCAAATTTGGGGGCCAAGAGAGGTGAGGCATTCAAAACATTACATAGTTCTAGATATATCATATTTCACAGTTTGATTCAAGTGGGTTATGAACTCCCATTTTTACCCCGTATACAGATTGCTGAATCACATCATTTACACTTCCATTGATCTATACATTGCCATTCTAGTGTCTGTTGTATTCTGCTGCCTTTCCTATCCTCTATGTAATGTTTTGAATGACCAACAACAACAAAAAAATAATGATAAGTTATTGATTTAAGAGGATGAAAGTTACCTCTGTAATCCAGATTTTTCTTAATATAGATTGAATTCTAGCATTCTATCAAAAAAAGGAAAAAGCAGCTTTACATGTATGAAGACATGAATTGGTGTGAGCATATTTTATATACAAACAGAGATATGAAAAATTGTGTTCTATATGTGTAATAAGAATTGTGATGCATTCTGCTGTCGTGTATTTAAAAAATAAAAGCAATTTTAAAAAAAAAAGAGGTGAGGCAAAGAACCTCACCCCCCCCCCACTGGTGCATAGGCCTATCCACAAGTATGGCTATATGCTGGACCGGTAGTCAGTAATGGGTATGATCCAATTGCAGTGGTATCAACCTAAGACAGGAGGCTGACGCATAGAGGTCAGTTTTCCGATGACAGGTAAGAACCATATGTTGAATTGGACAAACCTAACAGGCATGGTCCCTAGCCACATTGCTTGTTGCTTAATTAAACAGAAGGGGGGAGATGCTAAGAGCCACAGCCAAGTAATATGATGCATGGCATTTTTGGTTGAAAGGTGACGCCAGCTAGCCATTGAGATGATATGATTATGTTAAGATTTGCATTCATATGGATATTGGACTCCTGCTGTTCACCTCGGCCTGCTACAGGACTCCTGGAGAGTTCCCATTGGTTGGGGAAGTGCAGTAGGAGGGAATTCCGGGGGAGGAACTTCCTCTGGGATTCCGGGAGAATGCCGCCTATGTGGATTGGCAATCTTCCAGGGCGCGTACTGGGCATTGGCAACAGTTTCAAAAATAAAGTTTGCTCCTGCTTGAGTGGCTCCTGATTTTGTGCCCAGCCAGACTGTGGCACTGAGCCACTGGGATTACAGGGTGTACCACCATACCTTTCTTTTCCTTTCTTTTTTCCTTATGCCTTTTGGCTACACAGGTCAACATCTTTTTCTCAATTATCAGCCTGGCCTCTATATGTTAGATTGCCCTTAGTCTCAGTATTTAAACTTCTGTTCTATCTATACTTACCCTTTTGTCATTAAACCTAGATCCTCAACCAAGAGCATGGCATTAAATGCCATTTTGATGATTTTGACTCCTGAGTATTTACCTATAACCCTAAACTTCTTTTTTTTTAAGAGAGAGAGAGAGAGAGAGAGAGAGAGAGAGAGAGAGAGAGAGAGAATGAGAATTTTTAATATTTATTTATTTATTTATTTTAGTTCTCGGCAGACACAACATCTTTGTTGGTATGTGGTGCTGAGGATCAAACCCGGGCCGCACGCATGCCAGGCGAGCGCCCTACCGCTTGAGCCACATCCCCAGCCCCAAACTTCTTGACATTTATGTGTGACAATCTGGTATTTCAAACTTAACATGTACAATATTGATCACCTTTTATTCCTTATACAAAGCCTCTCTTTTCTGGTACTTTTCACTTCAGTTAATGATAATTCTGTATTTTTAGTTGATCAGGTAAAATATCTTAGTGCCAATCTTCACTTTGTACTTTAGTTCACATCCTGCATCGTCTCTGTTACCAAATCCTCTAAACTCAGCCTTCTAATAATAATTGTTTCACCCTCTCCACTCTTAGTACAAGCCACCATCATCCCTTGCCAGGCTATCTGCAATAATCTAACTGCCACTACCATTTTTCTTTTTCTCCCTTTCAGTCTATTCTCCAGAAAGCAGTCTAGATGATTCTGTTAATAATTAGGTCAGACGATGTCACCCTTGAGCTCAACAACCTGCAAGGTTTCTAGTCTCATAGTAAAAAAGAAAGTCTTTCCTTTCTTTTTTTTTAATATTTTTAGTTGTAGATATACACAATACCTTTATTCATTTATTTATTTTTATGCCACAGTTGGTAAAGGTTCTCTGGTTTAGTATTAGATTTACAACCCAGGATAATTTTCCTATCTAGATCTTTAATCTTAGCCATATGTGCAAAGTCCCTCTTGCCAAAGGTCTTAATCCATTTTTTTGTTACTATAACTGAATGCCACCAATTAGGTTGTTTATTTATTTTAAAATATATTTTTTAGTTGTAAATGGATACAATACCTTTATTTATTTTATTCTTATGTTGTGCTGAGGGTCAAACCCAGTGCCTCACACAAGCCAGACCAGTGCTCTACCACTGAGCTACAAACCCAGCTCCCAAAGACTTTTCTATGTTAATCAAGGACTTATAAAACACATGACCCCTCCCTACCTATTACTCTGTCTCCATATACTCAATTCTACTTCCAGCCAGAATTGTTTTGTTTGTCCTTGAACTTGTCAGGCATGTTCCCATTTTTACTTGGAATGCACTTCTGGATATCTTTATTAGTCCCTCCCTCATTTGTTAGAATGTTCTGTTCAAATATCTTCAGTGATGTTTTTTCTGGCAATCCAGTTAAAACTTTTTGCTTCTGGCCCCTCATACATCCTATCATTCACCCCTACATTATCATTTCTTCTTGACATTTACTATCTAATATACTGTATGTTTTTCTATTTATTTTGTTTATTACCCATCTGTCCAACTAGAATTAAATATCCATAAGGGCTGTGACTTTATTTGATCAGTTCATAGGCCATTATTTTGCATGTGCTTATATAACCACAATAAAATATGAGTGCATTCTTATTACACAGGATTGACATTTACAATCTGTTGAAGTGATACTACTGTTTGATATGTTTCATTTGTTGTTTATCATTTTAATATACAGTATCTATGCAAAATTTTTATTTTAGGGGTGTATATTAAGTATACAGAATGGGGGTTCATTGTGGCATATTTATGCATACATAAAATATAATTTGCTCAATTTGATACCCCAGGACCTTTTCTATTCTCCCTCTGATCTCCTTCCTCTACCCTACTGGTCTCCCTTTTAATTTCATGCAGTCTTTGTTGTTGTTGTAGCCATTGTTTCATTCTAGCCTACACATGTGAGAGAAAAATATAATATTTCTATGAGTCTGACATTTCATTCAAAATTTGATCTCCATTTCCATATTTAATTTATCTATTCCTCTGTCAGTGGACACCTCTGTTGTCAGTGTAACTTGGCTATTGTGCTGCAGTAAATATGCATGTATCTCTAAAATATGCTGACTTTAATTCTTTTGAATAATACCAAGGTGTGGTACAGCTGGATCATAAGTTAAATCTATTTTGTTTCTGACTTACATTCCCAGAAATAGCATACAAAAATTCTATTTCCCCCACATCCTCATCAACATTTATTGTTATTTTTATTCTTTAAAAAAATATTTTTTTTCTGTAGGTGGACACAATATCTTTATTTTTATGTGATGCTGAGGATCCAACACAGTGCCTAACACATGCTAGGTGAGCAATGTACTACTGAGCCACAACCCCAGCCCCCAATGAGCTACAACCCCAGCCTGTTATTTTTATTCTTGATGATTGCCATAATGGCAGCACACCTGCCATTCAAATTGGAGTCAGATAGGAGCTGGGATTGTGGCTCAGTGGTAGAGTGCTCATCTAGCACGTGTGAGGCCCTGGGTTCGATCCTCAGCACCACATAAAAATAAATAAACAAAATAAAGGTATTGCGTCCAACTATTTCTAAAAAATAAATATTTTAAAAAATTTGAGTCAGAACTTTAGTATAGTTTTTTTAAAATTTATTTTTTATTAGTGCTAATCAGTTATACATGACAGCAGAAATCTTTTCAATTCATTGTACACAAATAGAACATAACTTTTCATTTCTCTGATTGTACATGATGTAGAGTCGCACCACATGTGCATTCATACATGTACCTAGGGTAATGATGTTCATCTCATTCGACCATCTTTCCTACCCTCATCCCCCTCCCCTTCCCTCCCTCACCTTGGCCCAATCAAAGTTCCTCCATCCCCCGCCCCCCCCATACCCATTATGGACAGTATCCACTTATCAGAGAGAACATTCAGATTTTGGTTTTTTGGGGATTGGCTTACTTCGTTTAGCAGGACATTCTCCAGCTCAATCCATTTACCTGCAAATGCCATAAGTTTATTCTCTTTTAATGCTGAGTAATATTCCATTGTGTATATATACCACAGTTTCTTTTTCCATTTAGTATAGTTTTAATTTGCATTTCCTTCATTGCAAAAGATGTTGAACATTTTCTCTTTTAAGTGTTGGGTATTTGTATTTTACCTTTTGATAATTGTTCATCTATTGATTGCATTTTTTTGAGAGAGAGAGAAAGAGAATTTTTTAATATTTATTTTTTAGTTTTTGGCAGACACAACATCTTTGTTTGTATGTGGTGCTGAGGATCGAACCTGGCTGCACGCATGCCAGGTGAGCATGCTACTGCTTGAGCCACATCCCCAGCCCCACATTGTTTGTTTTTTAATGTTGAGGTTTTTGTAGTTCTTTCTGTATTCTCGATATTGTTTCTCTGTTAGAGGAGTACCTGGCAAAGATTTTCTCCTGTTCTGTAGGTTGTGTCTTTCCTCTGTTGTTTCCTTTATTGTGTGGAAACTTTTTTATTTTATGTCATTCCATTTATTGATTCTTTCTCTTAGTTCCTGAGCTATAGGGGTCTTATTCAGGGAGTCTTTGCCTGTTCCTGTATGTTGAAAGATTTCTACTATTTTTTCTTCTAATAGTTGATGCAACATGTTTTTTAAACTCAACAGTGTTCTGTAGATGGATGGAGAGAATATATACACACACACACACACACACACACACATACATACATATATAGACATATATATAGCCATATACACATATGTATATGATTTATTTTATTTAAAGAGAGAGAAAGAGAATTTTTTAATATTTATTTTTTATTTTTTTAGTTTTTTGGTGGACACAACATCTTTGTTTATATGTGGTGCTGAGGAACAAACCTGGGCCGCACGCATGCCAGGTGAGCGTGCTACCGCTTGAGCCACATCCCCAGCCCCAATATGTATATGATTTCTACTAATGATTTGCATTTAATTGATATTAATCCTGTGTCTGATTATATATATATATATATATATATATATATATATAGAGAGAGAGAGAGAGAGAGAGAGAGAGAATATGTATTAAATTACATTGTTTTTCATTATTACATAATATTTCCTAGTGTAGATGTACCATAGTTTCTGGTTTTTCTACTACTGATGGACAAATACATTGTTTCAATTTAATATATAAATAAATATCCTATGCATAAGTTTCAGTTTGTCCTTATTATTTTTCTGAACAATGGAAAATGAATTTGAGGTTGATGAGCTATATGTGTTTTTATGTTCAATAATTTTATCAAAATTCTAGTAACACTCTCAACAGCAATGTAAGAGTTATCCTTTTCCACCCTATCAACAATATCTATTCCTTTATATCAACAACAGTATTTTCAGATTTTGTACCTTTTTAGTACTCTGAGGGTTTAAAAGCAATGGTATGTATTGGTTGTCTTTCTTTAAAGTTTAATTTCCCTTTATTGCTTTTATATATTTTAATCTGTTATTAGCCATTTGCAGTATTATATGAATGACTTTATGTAAATGTCTTCTTGAAAATTTGTCTACTTTTCAATATTTTTATTCTTTATGCTTTCTAGTTATAATTTTCATTTAATTGCTACCAATCCTAGTCTGTTGTATGTTTTGAAAACATAACTTATAATACTATATTTCATTTATAAATTTGATGCTGTTATTTGTTATGTAAATGAACAAATTTAGTGTGGTTGAACTATATGATTTACTTTATTTTTAATTTTTTACTCTCATTTAAGTAAGTCATTTTAACATCAGGATCTTCAATGTTTAAATATTTTGGTTTATGTCTTTAATTCTTTTTTTTAATTTTTAATTTTTTTTTTTTGTACCAGGGATTGTACTCAGGAGCACTCAACCATTTAGCCACATCCCCAACACTATTTTGTATTTTGTTCAGAAACAGGGTCTCACTGAGTTGCTAAGCACCTCATGGTTGCTGAGGCTGACTTTGAACTCTGGATCCTTTTGACTCAGCCTCCAGAGCCACTGGGATTACAGGCATGCGCCACTGCACCTACTGTCTTTAATTCTTGAAATGTTTGAATGGATACATTACAGGACTTTCTTTATTTAACTTACTTTTGTTTTCCACAAGGGAATATCAAGTTGGCTAATCTTTTAAGCAAACTTCTACTTTTCTTTGCTAGTTTATTTTTTTTTTAATTTTTATTGTTGGTTGTTCAAAACATTACATAGTTTTTGACATACCACAAAACATTACATAGTTATTGACATATCATATTTCTCATTTTGATTCAAGTGGGTTATGAACTCCCATTTTTACCCCAAATACAGATTGCAGAATCACATCGGTTACACATCCACTGATTTACATATTGCCATACTAGTGTCTGTTGTATTCTACTGCCTTTCCTATCCTCTACTATCCCCTCTCCCCTCCCCTCCCCTCCCATCTCTCTACCCTATCTACTGTAATTCATTTCTCCCCCTTGTTTTTTTTCCCTTTCCCCTCACTTCCTCTTGTATGTAATTTTGTATACCCATGAATGTCTCCTTCATTTCCATGCAATTTCCCTTCTCTCTCCCTTTCCCTTCCACCTATCATCCCTGTTTAATGTGAATCTTCTTCTCATGCTCTTCTTCCCTACTCTGTTCTTAGTTACTCTCCTTATATCAAAGAAGACATTTGGCATTTGTTTTTTAGGGATTGGCTAGCATCACTTAGCATAATCTGCACTCATGCCATCCATTTCCCTGCAAATTCCATGATTTTGTCATTTTTTAATGCAGACTAATAATCCATTGTGTATAAATGCCACATTTTTTATCCATTTGTCTATTGAAGGGCATCTAGGTTGGTTCCACAGTCTTGCTATTATGAATTGTGCTGCTATGAACATCGATGTAGCAGTGTCCCTGTAGTATGCTCTTTTTAGGTCTTTTGGGAATAGACCAAGAAGGGCAATAGTTGGGTCAAATGGTGGTTCCATTCCCAGCTTTCCAAGAAATCTCCATACTGCTTTTCAAATTGGCTCCACCAATTTGCAGTCCCACCAGCAATGTACAAGTGTACCCTTTTCCCCACATCCTCGCCAGCACTTGTTGTTGTTTGACTTCCTAATGGCTGCCAATCTTACTGGAGTGAGATGGTATCTTAGGGTGGTTTTGATTTGCATTTCTCTGACTGCTAGAGATGATGAGCATTTTTTCATGTACTTGTTGATTGATTGTATGTCCCCCTCTGAGAAGTGTCTGTTCAGGTCCTTGGCCCATTTGTTGAGTGGGTTATTTGTATCTTATTGTCTAATTATTTGAATTCTTTGTATACTCTGGATATTACGGCTCTATCTGAAGTGTGAGGAGTAAAGATTTGTTCCCAGGATGTAGGCTCCCTATTTACCTCTCTTATTGTTTCTTTTGCTGAGAAAAAAAAATTTAGTTTGAGTAAGTACCATTTGTTGATTCTAGTTATTAACTCTTGTGCTATGGGTGTCCTATTGAGGAATCTGGAGCCTGACCCCACAGTATGTAGATCGTAGCCAACTTTTTCTTGTATCAGACGCCGTGTCTCTGATTTGATATCAAGCTCCTTGATCCACTTTGAGTTAACTTTTGTGCATGGCGAGAGAAAGGGATTCAGTTTCATTTTGTTGCATAAGGATTTCCAGTTTTCCCAGCACCATTTGTTGAAGATGCTATCCTTCCTCCATTGCATGCTTTTAGCCCCTTTATCAAATATAAGATAGTTGTAATTTTGTGGATTGGTTTCTGTGTCCTCTATTCTGTACCATTGGTCCACCCACCTGTTTTGGTACCAGTACCATGATGTTTTTGTTACTATTGCTCTGTAGTATAGTTTGAAGTCTGGTATCGCTATACCGCCTGATTCACACTTCCTGCTTAGCATTGTTTTTGCTATTCTGGGTCTTTTATTTTTCCATATGAATTTCATGATTGCTTTATCTATTTCTACAAGAAATGCCATTGGGATTTTGATTGGCATCGCATTAAACCTGTAGAGAACTTTTGGTAATATCGCCATTTTGATGATGTTAGTTCTGCCTATCCAAGAACAGGGTATATTTTTCCATCTTCTTAGATCTTCTATTTTTCTCTTTAGGGTTCTGTACTTTTCATTGTATAAGTCTTTCACTTCTTTTGTTAGGTTGATTCCCAAGTATTTTATTTTATTTTTTTTGAGGATATTGTGAATGGAGTGGTTGTCCTCATTTCCATTTCAGAGGATTTGTCCCTGATATACAGGAATGCCTTTTATTTATGTGTGTTGATTTTATATCCTGCCACATTGCTGAATTCATTTATTAGCTCTAATAGCTTCTTTGTAGACCCTTTTGGGTCTGCTAGGTATAGAATCATGTCATCTGCAAGTAGTGGTAATTTAATTTCTTCTTTTCCTATTTTTATGCCTTTAATTTCTTTCGTCTGTCTAATTGCTCTGGCCAGTGTTTCGAGAACTATGTTGAACAGAAGTGGTGAGAGAGGGCATCCCTGTCTTGTTCCAGATTTTAGAGGGAATTCCTTCAATTTTTCTCCATTCAGAATGATGCTAGCCTGAGGCTTAGCATAGATAGCTTTTGCAATATTGAGGTATGTTCCTGTTATCCCTAGTGTTTCTAGAGTTTTGAACATAAAGGGATGCTGTACTTTGTCAAATGCTTTTTCTGCATCTATTGAGATGATCATATGGTTCTTATCTTGAAGTCTATTGATGTGGTGAATAACATTGATTGATTTCTGTATATTGAACCATCCTTGCACCCCTGGGATGAATCCTACTTGATCATGGTGCACAATTTTTTTTTGATATGTTTTTGTATCCGATTTGCCAGAATTTTATTGAGGATTTTTGCATCTGGATTCATTTGTGATATTAGTCTGTAGTTTTCTTTCTTTGAGTTCTCTTTGTCTTGTTTAGGAATCAAGGTGATGTTGGCCTCGTAGAATGAATTTGGAAGTTCTCCCTCTTTTTCTATTTCCTGGAATAGCTTGAAAAGTATTGGTATTACTTCTACTTTAAAGGTTTTGTAAAACTCCGCTGTATACCCATCTGGACCTGGGCTTTTCTTAGTTGGTAGTCTTTTGATGGCTTCTTCTATTTCCTCAATTGATATTGGTCTCTTTAGGTTGTCTATATCCTCCTGACTCAATCTGGGCAGATCATATGACTTAAGAAATTTATCTATGCCTTCACTATCTTCTATTTTATTGGAGTATAAGGATTCAAAATAATTTCTGATTATCTTCTGTATATCTGAAGTTTCTGTTGTGATGTTGTGCCGCAGTCTTGGCTGGGCACAGAATCACGAGCCACTCAAGCAGGAACAAAACTTTATTTTGAAAAAGCCGCCAATACTCTGTAGGTGCTGGCAAGCCAAACCCGGTCCTCCCACGCGGGCCTCCACCGGAACCGCGCGTTCCCCGGAACCGCCGGTCCCCCGAACCTCCCCCGGAATTCCCTCCTACTATCCTTCCCCAACCAATGGGAACTCTCCATGAGTCCCGTAACATGAATCCGGTAGCAGGCCAAGGTGAACAGCGGGAGTCCAATTTCCATATGAATGTAAATCTTAACATAATCATCTCAGTGGCTAGCTGGCGTCACTTTACAACCAAAGGTGCCATACATCGTATATTTGCTTGTGGCTCCTAGCATCTGCCCCCTTCTGTTTAATTAAGCAACAAGCAATGTGGCTAGGGACCGTGCCTGGTAGGTTGTCCAATTTAACATATGGTTCTTACCCGTCATGGGAGAACTGACATTTAGGCGTCAGCTTCCTGTCTTAGGTTGAATCCACTGTAATCAGATCAACCCGTCACTGACTACCGGTCCAGCATTCAGCCATGCTTGTGGATAGGCCTATGCACCAGTGGGGGGGTGAGGTTCTTGCCTCACCTCTGTTGGCCCCCAAATTTAGCCTTGGTGCCAGTGGGGGGGTGAGGTTCTTTGCCTCACCTCTATTGGCCCCCAAATTTTAGACCATCACTAGTAGAAGGGAGGAGGATACAGAAATGCCACGACACCAAGCCAATTGATGGCTCCTTTGGAAAAATTGCGTCACTGGTGACACCATCAGCAAAGATATGCCAGTATTACCACAATAAACATGGGGTGAGCTGGCAAGGAAATTGCATCACTGGTGACACCATCAGCAAAGATATGCCAGCAGTACCACAATTCGGTGCACCAGATGATATTTCACAATGTATGCAACTGATATATAGTCCAGGCAAGTTCTGCAAGCAGTTCAAATTGGAGGAGTCTATCAATATGTCCATTTCCTCCCAAAGTAAATCAAGTCCTTGATTGAGCATTACTTGTTGAGTTATATTCATTGATGCATCAGTTTATACAGTTTACTATGATAGCTATCATAGAAGCTGTAGTTTGGTTTTATCTCAGTCTTCACCGGAATTGGGATGGAGATGGAAATTCTGGCAATGATGCTAAAGAGACATTATCCTGAACAGAATTATTAAATATAATGAAAAGGAAAGGTGAAAGTAAACAAACAGATCTGTTAAACTCCTTTAAAAACAATCCTTAACAGCTGTTTACCTAATTTAAATTAAACCATATAAATCACGTGAATAAAGAAAAAATTCGGATCCATTTTTTCATGAGCGCTCCTCATATAAGAAATATGGACATACACACATACAGACATACAACACAAAAAGAAGTGTGCACACAACATACAACACATAAGACAATAGTAAATAAAGGCCTTGTAACTATACCTAGGTGAAATCTCCATTGCAATGTTTAAAAACTCCACAGTCAAAAAAACAAAACACAGTCAAAAAATAAAACTGATCAGAAAAACATTAACCTAGGTTTGTATGAGCTCAAAATTAAAATAGAACTTTATGATGTGGGAAAAATGCAATAATAAAATAGATATTGAAAAAAAAAACAACACCTTGGTTAATCACTGTCGCAGATGTAAGAATAGCCAAGCTGGAGCTCTGGATGTCAGCTGTTATGGATTTGAGTCAAATCATCTTCATTTCTGTAGAAATTGTTTTAGTTAATCTCTCTGGAATCCAAATCGGTTGCTGTTCATCCTGTGGGAAAACACAGATAGCGCCCCGATTCCAGACTATTACTGGATCCGGGCCTTTCCATTGTCCTGTTAGAATATCTTTCCAAAGTACCTTAGGCTTATGTACATTTTTTGGGTACAAATGTCTTTCCGCAGCACTAAGTCCTGATGAATCCAAATTTAAAAAGTTTAGAGTAAAAAGGGTTATTTTAAGTTTATCTTTGGGGGATATATACCCCTTTCCAATTCCCTCCTTTTGTTTTAATAAGTACATTTTAATAGTTTGATGAGCTCTTTCAACTATGCCTTGTCCTTGTGGATTGTATGGAATTCCTGTTATGTGAGTAATGCCAAATGATGAGCAAAATTGTTTAAAAGAGGTGGAAGTATAACCAGGACCATTGTCTGTTTTTAACTGTTTTGGAACGCCCACAGTGGCAAAATTTTGTAAGCAATGAGCTATAACATCTTTAGTTTTTTCTCTGGCATGAAGGGAGCCCATCAAAAATCCGCAAGAGGTATCAACTGTAACATGTAAATATTTTAATTTTCCAAATTCTGGCAAGTGTGTGACATCCATCTGCCAAATATGGTTAGGTATCGGTCCTCTAGGATTGACTCCAAGATTAACTTGTGGTAAAAATGTCACACAATTTTGACATTGTTTTATTATATGTCTGGCTTGTTCTTTAGTTATTTTAAAACGTTTTTGGAAAGTATTAGCATTTACATGGAACCTTTTATGAAAATTTATAGCTTCTTCTATTGTGGAGAAAATATGTATGTCATGTGTAGATTTATCTGCTAGTTCATTGCCCATACTAAGGGCTCCAGGCAATCCTGTATGTGCCCTGATATGACCTATAAAGAATGGATCTTTTCTGTCCCAGATTAGACTTTGTATAGTGGAAAACAAAGAGAAAACAGTAGAAGAAGGGGAAATCCTACCAGCATCTTCAAGGGATACTATAGCATTAACTACATATTGACTATCAGAAAATAAATTAAATACAGAATCTTTAAACATCATAAAAGCTTGTAATACTGCATTAAGCTCTACCTTTTGAGCTGATTGCTTGGGTACTAAAAATGTAAAAGTTTGATCAGGAGTAACTACTGCTGCTGTACCATTGTTTGACCCATCAGTGAATATATTTGGAGCATTTATGATAGGGGTTTTTCTTGTCATTTTTGGAAAAACTACAGGATGCTTAGACCAAAAAGACAACAAAGGATTAGATGGTAAGTGATTATCAAATGAAACACTAGTTTTACACATGATTATTGCCCAAGTATTTAACTCATTAGCTAACTCATCAATTTGATCCATAGTATATGGAGTAATAATTTTATTGGGAGAAATCCCAAATATTCCCTTAGCTGCTTTTATTCCTTTGAGTATCAATTGTCCTACAGCCTCAGGATATCTAGTAAGAATAGTGTTAGGAGAATAAGATAAATGTATCCACAATAATGGACCTTCCTGCCAAAATACTCCTGTAGGAATATTTTTTGTTGGTAGTATAATAAATAATAAAGGCAAACTTATATCAATTCTATCCAAATGCATATTTTCCATATATGTTTCAATGATTTTTAATGTCTTTCTTGCTTCAGGCGTTAACATGCGGGGTGAATTTGGATCTGATGGACCTTTTAGAATATCAAATAAAGGTCCTAACTCTCCTGTTGGTATGCCTAGATAAGGCCTTATCCAATTTATGTCTCCCAATAACTTTTGAAAGTCATTAAGTGATCTGAGTTGATCTACTCGTATTTGAATTTTTGGTGGACGGACCATGGTTGAGGATAATAGAACTCCTAAATAATTAATTGGAAGATTTAATTGTACTTTATCTATTGCTATCTCTAGATTATAATTTTTCAATAAGTTTGTAAGTGTGGCATAACATTCTAGTAATGTGTTTTTATCTTTATGTGCCAATAACACATCATCCATATAGTGAAATATTTGTAGTTCAGGATTTTGATTTCTAAGTGGCTGGATTGCTTTATTAACATAAATTTGACACATAGTTGGGCTGTTAGCCATCCCTTGAGGGAGTACTTTCCATTCATATCTCTGAGCAGGACCTTCATGATTCAGTGCAGGGATAGTAAATGCAAAATGTGGACTATCCTCGGGATGAATTGGAATTGAAAAGAAACAATCTTTAATATCTATAGCTAAAACATGCCAGGTTTTTGGTAAAGCAGACAATTGAGGAATCCCTAATTGAGCAGGTCCCATAATAACCATCTCATTATTAATGGCTCTTAAATCTTGTAATAATCTCCATTTACCAGATTTCTTTTTAATGACAAAAATGGGAGTATTATGGGGGGATACGGAAGGTTGTATATGTCCTTCCGCTAATTGTTGTCTGACCAAGTCATGGGCTACTTGTATCTTTTCTTTAGTCAGGGGCCACTGAGGAACCCACACTGGTCTTTCTGATTTCCAAGTAATTTTGATTGTCTCAGTGGCCCTTTCTGAAAACCCAATTCATGTCTATTTATTTCTTGATCTATTTGAATAGGTGCTGTCATACCTTGTTCTTGTTCTCTTAATCTTTTTCCTTTCCTAAAGCCTTGTTTAGCCCTAGTAGTGGGCGCGTTAGGATTGATGTTATTTGTTAATGTCAATCCTAATTGATCTAGGACATCTTGTCCCCATAAATTTACAGGAAGATGATCTAATACATAGGGCTGTATAGTTCCTTCACATCCTTCAGGATCCCTCCAATCTAATACCATTGCGCTTCTATTGGGATTAGTCGCCACTCCTAGGCCTCGAAGCGTTTGAGTGGCTTGTTGTAATGGCCAATGTTTTGGCCATTCTTGACGAGAGATGACACTAAGGTCAGCTCCTGTGTCCAGCAGCCCATTAAAGTCATGTCCTTGAATATTTAATTTTAGCATTGGGCGAGAATCTAAATTTAAAGACAGCATAGCCCAATCTACACCTGTGGAGCCTAATCCCTTGGAACCTCTTTCTACATTACAACTGGAAAATTTATCATGCAGGCTGGGTATTATTAATAACTGTGCTATTCTATCTCCTGGTAAAATTACTGATATACCTCTTGGAGAACTAGCTATAATTTTTATTTCACCCTCATAATCGGGATCAATTACCCCAGGACTTATCATAAGTCCTTTTAGTGTAGAAGAACTGCATCCCAATAATAAGCCTACTGTTCCCTGGGGAAGAGGTCCTTTTACTTCTGTGGGAATGATTTGAACTCCCATCTCTGGAGTTAGTACTGCTCTGGCAGAGGCGCAGATGTCCAGCCCTGCGCTCCCTCTAGTTTGTCTGATGAGGGATTTAATGGATAATGCGTCCTGGGCACTACCTTGATGGTGCTGTTGGGTTCCTCCATTGCCCCATATATTTGTGGTTTTGGGCCCCGGGGCATTGGGCCCTCTAGTCCGTTTTTTGGCAATGGAGCCTGATACCTTTCTCCACGATATCGTGGGTAAACACTTGGTCCTTGTCCGTTTTTTGATAATGGAATACCCTCTATGGTGGTTTGAGAACGGCATTCATTAGCCCAATGTTTCCCTCTATGGCATCGTGGGCAAATACCCAGTATTCTATTCCTTTGATACCCAGCTTTGTTAAACCCTCCTCTTATGGGGCAACTCCTTTTAAAATGTCCTGTTTGATTACAATTATAGCATGTTTTTGGCCTGGCATCTAAAGCCTGTTGTACTGCTGCTAAGACTTGCCCTTGTTCATTAATGTCTCTACATAATTTAATATATGTGTTTAAATCTTCATGTCTCCATGGTCTAATGACCTCTCTGCAGCAACGATTTGCTTGGTCATAAGCCAGTTGTTTTATAAATGGCATTACCTGTTCTGTATTACCAAATATCCTAGAGGCTGACTGAATAAGTCTATCTACAAATTCAGCGTAAGGTTCATTAGTTCCTTGTATTACCTTAGATAATTGACCTTGTAAGTCTCCATGCCCCTGTAAAGTTTTCCATGCCCTAACTGCATCTACAGCAATTTGTGCGTATACGCCAGGGTCATATTCAATTTGCTGTCTTTGACCCTCATAAGGTCCCTTTCCCAATAGCATCTCTATATTTCTTTGAGGGTAACCAGCTTCTGCATTTCGCCTGTCTCCATGCAAAATTCCTCATTGGCAACCTTCCATAACAAATATTGTCCTCCGTTTAGCACAGATCGACACATGTTAGCCCAATCTGCTGGTGTCATGTCCAAGTTGGTAACAGATTCGACCATGCTTATTGTGAAGGGAGCTTGCGGCCCATAGGTTGTTACAGCCTCCTTTAATTGCTTTATTGTTTTGAAATCTAAAGTACGGTGAATTCGTTGCCCTCCTGCCTGCTCAAGTACAGGGCATGCTAATCTTTGGGGTTCTGTCTCAGAATTCCGTCCATCAACTACGGGAGTTGAGGGCCGCTCAGCAGTAGATGGAGCTGTTGGTTGAATTACGCCCACTGGTGATAGAACGGAGTTAGTAGCAAACTCCTGTTGTAATTCTCCACCTGATGGCTGCTTTTCCTCTAAGCTTGCTTTCTTTAAATTTTCCTGTGTCTGACTAGCTTGAGAGACCTTCTCTTTTGCTTGACCTAGCGTTTTTTCTACCATAGTCTGGACCTCTAACAATTTACTTAACAGTTTTTCGGTTTGTTTTTTACTGGATTCTAATCTACTATAAAGGTAACGTAACCCAATAAGATAGGATAAAACAAAGCCGAAACAGAATGAAACAAAAACGGAGCAGAGAATGGTTGTATCGATTTTCTCTTTCTCAGGGCCGAATAACTTCAAACCTTGAGCCAACCATTTTTCCCAGTTCGCCTGAGAAAATTCTAGGGCTAGGGAGCTCGAAATAAAAACAAAATAAATCAAAACAAGAACACACTGTTTTTTGAGATGGGCAACCATCCTGTCGCCTTCCCTCAGGGGCGAGCAATTTTACTCACCTCTAAGCTTCAGGCGTTCCCCGCACGGGCCGCCAAATGCCGCAGTCTTGGCTGGGCACAGAATCATGAGCCACTCAAGCAGGAACAAAACTTTATTTTGAAAAAGCCGCCAATACTCTGTAGGCGCTGGCAAGCCAAACCCGGTCCTCCCACGCGGGCCTCCACCGGAACCGCGCGTTCCCCGGAACCACCGGTCCCCCGAACCTCCCCCGGAATTCCCTCCTACTATCCTTCCCCAACCAATGGGAACACTCCATGAGTCCCGTAACATGAATCCGGTAGCAGGCCAAGGTGAGCAGCGGGAGTCCAATTTCCATATGAATGTAAATCTTAACATAATCATCTCAGTGGCTAGCTGGCGTCACTTTACAACCAAAGGTGCCATACATCATATATTTGCTTGTGGCTCCTAGCAATGTTGCCTTTTTCATCCCGTATGCTAGTAATTTGAGTTCTCTCTCTTCTTCTCTTCGTTAGCATGGCTGAGGGTCTGTCGATTTTATTTATTTTTTCAAAGAACCAACTTTTAGTTTTGTCGATTTTTTCAATTGTTTATTTTGTTTTGATTTCATTAATTTCAGCTCTGATTTTAATTATTTCTTGCCTTCTACTTCTTTTGCTGTTGTTTTGCTCTTCTTTTTCTAAGATTTTGAGATGAAGTGTGAGATCATTTATTTGTTGGTTTTTTCTTTTTTTAAGGAATGAAATCCAAGAAATGAATTTTCCTCTTAGAACTGCTTTCATTGTGTCCCATAGATTCCAATATGTTGTGTTTGTGTTTTCATTTATCTCTAAGAATTTTTAAATTTCCTCCTTGATGTCTTCTATAACCCATTGATCATTCAGTAACCTATTGTTCATTCTCCAAGTGATGCATGATTTTTCCTTCCTTCTTTTATTGTTGATTTCAGTTTCATTCCATTATGATCAGATAAGATGCATGGTATTATCTCTACTCCTTTATAATGACAAGAGTTGCCCTGTGACATAATATATGATCTATTTTTGAGAAGGATCAATGTGCTGCTGAGAAAAAAACTGTAACTGCTTGATGTTGGGTGGTATATTCTATATATGTCAAGTAAGTCTAGGTTATTAATTATATTATTGAGTTCTATAGTTTCTTTATTCAACTTTTGTTTGGAAGATCTGTCCAGTTGTGAGAGAGGTGTGTTGAAGTCTCCCATGATTATTGTATGGTGGTCTATTAGACTCTTGAACTTGAGAAGAGTTTGTTTGATGAACATAGCTGCACCATTGTTTGGGGCATATATATTTATGATTGTTATGTCTTGTTGGTATATGGTTCCCTTGAGCAGTATGTAGTGTCCCTCTTTATCCCTTTTGATTAACTTTGGCTTGAAATCTATTTTATTTGATATGAGTATGGACACTCCTGCTTATTTCTGAAGTCCATATGAGTGATATGATTTTTCCCAACCTTTCAACTTCAGTCTGTGTATGTCTTTTCCTATCAAATGCGTCTCCTGTAGGCAGCATATTGTTGGATCTTGTTTTGAGATCCATTCTACTAGCCTGTGTCTCTTAGTTGGTGAGTTTAAGCCATTAACATTTAGGGTTATTATTGAGACATAGATTGTTCTTCCACCCACATTTGTTTATTCATGTTACTTAACATGGTTTGGTTTTCCTCTTTGATTATTTTTTTCCCTTTACTGTACTACCTCCCACTGTTGGTTTTCATTTTTATTTTCCATTTCCTCTTCCTGTAATGTTTTGCCAAGGATGTTTTGAAGAGATGGTTTTCTAGCTGCAAATTCTTTTAACTTTTGTTTATCATGGAAGGTTTTAATTTCATCTTCCATCCTGATGCTTAATTTCGCTGGATACACAATTCTTGGTTGGAACCCATTTTCTTTCAGCATTTGAAATATGTTGTTCCAGGATCTTCTACCTTTCAGAGTCTGTGTTGAAAGATCAGCTGTTATCCTGATTGGTTGAATCCTAAATGTAATCTGCTTTCTTTCTCTTGTAGCTTTTAAAATTCTCTCCTTATTCTGTATATTGGGCATCTTCATTATAATGTGTCTAGGTGTGCAGCTCTTATGATTGTACATTCAGCATCCTGTAGGCTTCTAGGATTTGGGATTCTGTCTCATTCTTCAAGTCTGGGAAGTTTTCTCATATTATTTCATTGAACAGATTGCTCATTCCATTGGTTTGGACCTCTATACCTTCCTGTATCCCAATGACTCTTAAGTTTGGTCTCTTTATGTTATCCCATATTTCTTGGATGTTCTGCTCATGGTTTCTTAACAGTCTCGCTGAGCTGTCTACGTTCTTTTCAAGTTGAAATACTTTGTCTTCATTGTCTGATGTTCTATCTTCTAAGTGTTCTACTCTGCTGGTAGTATTCTCATTTGAGTTTTTAATTTGGTTTATTGCTTCCTGCATTTCTAGGATTTCTGTTTGTTTGTTTTTATAACCTCTATCTCCCTGTATAGTTTATCTTTTGCTTCTTGGATTTGTTTATGTAATTCATTGTCGAAGTGATCTTTCATTGTCTGATTTTGCTAATGTCTTCCTTGAGACTCCAGATCATCTGAAGCATGTATATCCTGAATTCTTTATCTGACATTCCACCTGCTGCAGATATTACCTCTTCTAAAGTTGAGTTGACCTGCATTGCTTGTGGTCCTTTCTTTCCTTGTCTTTTCATACTGCTCGCGTTTCTTTCTGCTTGGTGAAACTGTTGTGTTATTGAATTTTCCCCCTATATATTTATATTTCTCTTGTATGGTTGAAAAGTCTCCCTTGCAGGTGCGGGCCGTGGCTATTCTCCTCCTCCAATTGCGGTGATCTGACTATCATGCCGGCATGCTGCTGGGCCGCTTCTCTGGGTCGCATGGTCTGCCTACCTCACGGGCAATGGCGGGGCCCCTCCTCCAATAGGGGTGATCTGTCTACCATGCTGGCGGGCCACTGGGCCAGTTCTCCAGGTTGCAGGTCTGCCTACCTTGCAGGCACAGGCGGCGGCTGTGCCCCTCCTCCAATTGGGGTGATCTTTCAACTAGGCCAGCGGGCCGCTGGGCCCCTTCTCCGGGACGCACGGTCTGCCTACCTTGAGGGTGGCAGCTGGGCCCTTCCTCCAATTGGGGTGATGTGTCTACCATGCCGGAGGGCCAGTGGGCCTGTACTCCCTGTCCGTCGCAGGTCTGCCTACCTTGCAGGCGCCGGCGGTGGCTCCGCCCCTCCTCCAATTGGGGTGATGTGTCTACCACACCGGCGGGCCGCTGGGCCTTCCTTTGCTAGTTTAAAATGGCATGTTTATCAAATACTGAAATTTTACACACATATGTGTCTAATTTTGCCTTTCAATTCTATTGAACTTATTTATTTTCTATTCTCCTAATATTATACATTTATTTTTCTAGATATTTTATCAAATTCAATTATCATAGCTCTTTGAGATATGATTAGAAGATGAAATATACAAAATAAATACTTTTCAGAAGTTTGCATACAATGTTCCTATAATTCAAATAATATAAAGGTGAATTGGTGGCTCACAACTAATCAAGTGTTTATATACTTTTAAAGACATTAGCCTTTATAAATGCAACATTTGCTACTCTGAGCTGATGAGTCCCCTAGTGAATGCTGAGAATGACAAGTTTAAAGTATGTGTAACTTCATTAGCTCCCTACCTATCTTCCAATCATTATTAAGTGAAATTGACAAGAAAAATCCAATTGCTACCTTTTTCTATCCCAAAGGGAAAGACAGTTTGAGAAACAGTTACCTGTATCTAATTGACATTAGCATCTTATGGCACATACTATTTCTAAACCAACTTTTGTTAAATTTCCTGAAAATTTAAGATAAGATTGGTTTGGGAGAGGTTAGTTTGGTTAGTTTAATTAGCTTTCTTTCACATTCAGCAGTTCAGATATATATACATGATTTAAATATCAGAACAACTTTTAAGAGAAATTAATATCTCATTTTTGGAATATATGGCCATAGTTAATTTATATTCATATAACCTTACCTAATGATAGAAAATTGTTTTATATCAATTCATGCTATATATTGTTTTTTCAATTATATCCTCCCTTGTATTAAAAATGGAAGATTTATCCTGTAATAGATTCTTCAAACATATGAGCATGCCTTCTTCTTATAAATTGTACTTTTCTAACATTTAACACGGTTTTATTTTTCTAAGAAAAACTTATATATAAAATAATATCTTCTAAACACACTAATACTACCTTATATTTGCACAGAACTTTTAACATTTACAATATAACTTTCCTTTTTATACATGAGAGAAAGGCTTTCAATCATAGTTACCAATATTCAAACTTTTGGAAATAACTGAGATTAGGGGGCAAGGATTTTGAGAGAATCTGCTGTACTGATTCTGTTTATTCCATGACTATACCCTATTACCTCATTTTGTGTGTTCATATAAGTTCTGTTTGCCTTTTCTCTTTATTCGCCTTAGCAAAGAGCACTGTGAGATATCAAGTGGAAATAATTTCAACTGAGACAATCTATTAGAAACAGAGAGCCGCTATATCTGACATTTTCAACTGAAGTTGTTCCCTTGCAATTCTTCCCAACATGGGGCATTGTAGACTGGATTCTTCTTTATCATTCAGTTTCCACTTCAACTTCATTCCAAAACAAGTGGCTTGGCTTTAGCTGAATCCTCAGTACAGTGGATAGGGAGCCAAATACAAGTAAAATTAAGATTGCTGTGTTGAATAATTAAGGGGATAAAACCTTGATTCGTTTTATTATTATATTAGCAAATGTCAATGAAGTCAATTTTAATTTATCTTTGTAATAATTCTTGCATTAAAATATTGGATGTAAAGGCATATTGTTAGATGCATATATTCCCATGCTTCTTATTTAGCTTTTTTTTTTCATGATTTTCTGCATAGTTCTTAAATATTCTCTTACCTGGATGTTGGAATAGAATATATTACCTATTTAAATGATATGTTTGACAATTATATTGAGTTACCTCACTATCCTCAAGGAAATATGTAAGAAAGTATTGTAACCCAAAATTAGATAACATTCAAATACCAAATATTCAAAGAGGGGTTTTAAAGATTAGTAGATGTTTCATGAGGAAAGTTGAATAAGAAAATAGAAGAAAGAAATGTAGACCTTACCATTAGAACTCTATTTCATCCCTATAAACTGTGAAAAATGTCAAAAACTGTATACCACTTCACACCCATTAGGATGGCTATTATAAAAATGAAAATTAAAAGGTATTATTGAGGATATGGAAGAGTTAGAACCCATGTGAATTGCTCATAAGCAAATAAAATCATGCGGCCACTAGGGAAAACAACATGGTGGTTGCTAAAAAAGTTAAATTTAAGATTATCATATGATCCAGCCATTGCACTTCTAGGCATATATACCCCCAAATGGAAAGTATTATTTTATATATATATATATATATATATATATATATATATATATATATACACACACACACACATACACACACACACACACACACACACACACACACACACATACAATGTAATGTTATTCAGACTTCACAAGGAATGAAATTCTGACATAGGCTATAATATGGATGAACCCCAAGCACATTTTTCTAAGTTAAATAAGCTAGACAGAGAAATATTGCATAATTTTATTCATATGAGGTATCTGAAATAGTCAAATTCATAAAGACAAAAAGTAGAATGGTACTTGTCAAGAGCTGATAAGAGTTTATTGGGTATTGGAGGAGAGGAGAATGGGGAGTTATTGTTTGAGTATGAAATTCTGTTCTGATGAATAAAAAAAAGATCTGGGGCTAGGGCTATAGCTCAGTGGCAGAGCACTTGCCTAGCACACATGAGGCACTGGGTTCCATCATCAGCACCACATAAAGATTAAAACAACAACAACAACAAATAAAATAAAGGCATTTTTTAAAAGATCTGGATATGGGTAGTGTTAATGGTTATAAAACACTGTGGATATATTTAATGCTTCTGAATAGTATAGTGGATGATAATTAAAATGTTTAAGTTTCATGTTTCTCTAAATATATAGAAAGGGAAGAAAAGAAACCTATGTTCACAGGACCTAATGTGCATCTTCATGTGATATTTAAATAAACCCAGCAACCATTTTAAGGGAACATTTTAAAGATGGACATGTTCTCCCATTTGCAACATTTCTGAAAGCCCTTTTGTCACAGTTATAATAAAAACATATTAATAGAAGTTTCCTCTCATCACCTGTTAGCCATAGTAAAAATCATGTCAAAAAAAAAAAAATGGGCAGGGAGGAACTTTATAATACAGAAACTGGGATCCCTCCTGCTGTATCTCCTTTGTGCCCTTACTCCCAGCCATAAATCCTTGCCCCAAGGAATCAAGTATATTACTAATGGAAACCATTTAGTAAACAGGGTGTTAGCATATCTTCTGACAAGTACTCTATGTTGCACATTGAAGAAGCAGTTCCCTGATCAAGTAAATCTCAGAAAAAAAAAATTTTTTCAAAAGGATTTTTAAGGCTGGATCTGACCTTTTCTCTTCCACCAATTCAGTTTCCTACCTAAGAAAAATTTCTCAATTATAGAAGACGTGGTTGTGTTATAAAAGCATTTTGTTTGAGAAGTCAGAAAAAAAAAGTCTCATTGTGACAACCAGTTACATTTGTCCTTAGAAGTTTATTATATTAACTAGTCCAATGTATTTATCTCTTTCTTTGCACTTCTTTACAGACCATAATCAGATTAACTGGTGTTCCTGGCTGAGATTTAACAGTCAAAAATACATCCTAGAGTCCTTCCAACTGTTATTGGATTTATAAGTAGGGTTGAAGAGAGTTCTTAGCAAATCTTCTCAGATCTTAATAGGAGGATGCAAACTCAATTAGCTTGGAATAAGAGGAACAAATAATAATTCTTACACAGATGCCTGAGTATTCAAAACCTACTTGACTCAAATATTAGCCTTTAAAGGGAGAGGAAAAAGACTCTTTACATGAGAAGTTCCTAACTGCATGATTATTAATATATAATTCAATGGAGCATAAAACCAATTTGGGAAAGAAATAGCTGAGGGTGTAAATGCCTTAATAGGCAAAGAAGAAATGCCTAAAGTATAGATAAGAGTTTATTGGATGTTCATCTACCTTCTAACCCAAGGAGCAGTCCATAGTCTGGTGTCAAATACTACAGAAAAAAAATTCAAAGCCTCATTTAAAAAAAACTCCTTAGTTATCCTCACTTTAATATAGTTTATTATCTTTGGATTATCTATCATCCATTAAATTAATATTACTAATTTTGAAAAATGGCATATATATGCATGTAGATTATTATGTGTAATCCATTTGCTACATTAAAATAGAAAATAAACTATCTAATATGATTGCAAACTAAAGGTTGAAATAACATATAAATGCACTAAAATTAGCAAAATAAAATTTTCATTTGAAAAAATGATACCACAAAATAATTACTGCTTTAATACTAGTATTATCTTATTTAGTAGCTTCTGTTATACATTCTCTATTAGAAAGCTTAAAATTATCATTTGTCTTTCCACATATTTAATGTTAATCTTTTGCCTTGAAACATTTTCTTTTCATGAAGCTTTATGAGTTTTGCTTTTATTTTAGGGTGAGAGTGAATATGTGTGTACTATTTATCCTTGCCTTATTTGAAACTCCTTAAGGAATTTAAATTATAAATTGGCATCTAAATAAGTGTTACAAATGAAGACCCTCTCTTAAAAGGAACTGTATTATTCATCTAATGTGCATTTTTAATTACTACTAACCTGCTTCCGTAAAATATATAACTTCTTCCATGATCATGCTGTTTACTGCAGCAGTAAAAATCATTCTTTATTTGTCAAATCTGCATTAGCTGAATGTGTTAAAGGATACTAAAATTTGTGTATTTCAAAATCTAATTTAAAACTATGAAATATGTATATTGATGCTTATTTTCATTGAAATAAAGGGGCTATATATTCTTTGTTCAACAAATGAAATAATTTTAAGTGCATTTAAATTGCTTTAATTAAAAATTTTAATGATTATTTATAATTTTAATGTAAGTAATTTTTTTACTACAATATTATGAGCTATATATATATATATATATATATATATATATATCATAGTTGTATGATATAATATCACATGGCATAAAGTTTTCTATACATATTTCCATATCATATTTGTATGACATAATATCACATGATATAATATTTTCTGCATATATTTCCATAACAAGTTTAAAAAGCATAAATGAGATTTTAGAAGAAAGTTTGAAATAATAGTGTATGCATTATATTATAGAGATATTTTGGGAAATCTATAAGAATTTCATTTCCAGCTACTAATGCTTTTAACATTATGAATGGGAATAATGAACCTACAATACAATATAGTCTAGTGGAAACGTCTTTCATAATGTTTTGAAAAACTAACTTGTACTGCACATATCCCTCCATTGGTCCATGAACTAGAAGAACATTCATATGTAAATAAGGTAATATCTTAAATTTACTCATATCTGTGTATATCTAGTGGATAGATAGAGTTAGCCTTATCAATTAGACTCCCAAGTGTGGTGCCCAGCCAGACTGTGGCACCCAAGAAAAGCAAAATAATAAAGAGGGAAAACAGAGACAAACATATGAACTTAAGGCAGAGATAGAAATTACAAGGAGAGATTAACATGTCATTCAAATTGTTATACCTTTTAATCCCTTGGATACTTGATAGGTTTTTGCATACTGTGATGACAATCAAAGAACAGAAAACCCACTAAAATTGAATTAGCACAAAAAGCAGATATGTTATTACAGCCATTTTTAATTGTCACCAAGAAATGGGATGGTGACTTCTGAAAGATATTGACATATTTGAAGTTTTGCCAGTGATGAGATGATAGTCTCATCCCTGACATAATTCAATCTCAATACTAGGCATTAGTTAACATGATAGTAGCACCACCGGGCACCAATCTCTGATACACTGCCTTTGGCAGGAATAAATAGCAGCAGTAACTTTTGAGAAGAAATGGTAAAATTGTTGCTGCCTACTAGCATCAACAGAAAGAGGGAACCTCACTATGGGGAACTATATTGTAATAGTAATATAATGACTACTACTATATTTTGGTCCAAGAGATACAAGAGTTACCCTTAGGTACTCCTGGAACCATTGTTAAACACTTAAATGGATTTTTACAAAATGAATAGGGGTAGAGGTTGATAAACACTAATTCATATTTTTATGTTCAGACCCTTGTAATCTCAAAAAAAAAAAAAAAAAAATATATATATATATATATATATACACACACACACACACACACACACACACACATACATACATATATATACTTTTAAATATATTCAATATATGAATTCTTTAAAAGTGTGGTATAACATATTTTTATGTTGAATATACTTTTTAATTTTTTTTTCTTAATTTTTTTTTAGTTGTTGACAGACTTTTATTTTTATTTATTTATATGTAGTGCTGAGAATTGAACCCAATGCCTCACACATGACAGGCAAGTGCACTACCGCTAATCCCCAACCCCAGCCCCTTGAATATACTTTTTAAGAGCAACACATGCATTAATTTCTTTGTTTTCCATGCATATAGATAATGTTAACAAAATATAAATACTTAATTCTCATTCACTTTTAATTCATTCAGCAAATCACTTCATAAATATTTCCTGATTATATACTGTATTTCAGGCACATATCACGTCTTCCAATGACACTGATCTTTTTACATACATATTTTAAAATCTTAAACTTGCAGGAAAGTTACAAGTGTTTTTTTTTTTTTTTAATTTTTTACTTTGAACTTTGAAAGAGTAAGTTACTAACCTGATACCCTAACACACTCAAAAAGTTTACTTTCTATTTCTGTGTCAGGGATGTAGAGCAATGGATTTAATTGTAGCATTTTAAGTCAGAAAATTAACATTATCAAATGGCTACTAGCTAACATTCAATTGTCATTTCATTAAAATAATAATTGTCCTAATGTTATTTATAACAAAATGATTTAATTTTAACTCAGAGTCAAATGCTGTGTTAACTTTTATCACCTTAGGGTTCTTCAGTCTGAAATAATTCTTCAATCATTGACATTTTTGAGGATTTTTGGCCAGTTATTCGTAGAATTTCCCTTAATTTGGGTTTGCCTAGTGTTTCCTTAAAGTTAGATTTAAGTTATCAAGTGATTCTATTATTCAAATTGCTTCCTGTTTTTATTTGGCTCACTATTGATGATACTGATTTTCCTCAGTTGAGTAAGATGTCATTTTCTAGCACTAGAAAGTTATCTTTTCCTTTTTTAGTTAACAAGCAATTTGTGGATTAGGTACTTTGAGAGTATATAAATGTCTTGTTCAGCATTAAACTTTAAACTTATTTATTGCTTGATATCTGAATGGCTTGTTTCCTATTTTATTACTTCCTATATTATTAATTTACTATTCTGTTATTCATCTTAATCCTAAATAGTAAATCTCAGTATTTATCAGATTTGGTCAGTGGGAGCCTCTTCAACTTGTGAGATTTTGAAATGTCCCCATGAGTCTTTGAACATCTCCTTGTTTTTATTTATTTATTTATTTTTTTTTTTTAGCTGCGTTACTTGCTTCCTGTAAAATCATGAGTGACAAAGAGTCACTTGAGATTAGAGTAATTCAGAACGAGTTAAGTCAATACTGTGCTCTGTAGAGATCAATTTTTATTTTGAGGAGAAGAGAGGAAGGATAAAAGAGATCTAAAATACAATTCAGTGTTCCTTTCCTAACCTCAACACGCCTTGGGGGCTTTGGAGGGAGATCTCTGAAAACATGGAGATGGGGGTGAAGTTGGAAGAGGGGAGAATGTCCCCTTTTGATTAGGAACATGTGTTTAGGAGCAAAGGGTGTCTCTGCACTGAATTCTTTTGGTGGTCTTTAAAAGAAACTGGATTGCGTAGATGACGTTTTGAAGATGTTTAGCTTTCTGGAATAACAAATTATTCTTGCGGATGGGTCAGTAGGGCCTTGCTCTCCTGCTGCAGTGCAGCAGCTGGTTCCACCTGGGTGTTTCTTAGATCTGGACAGTGGTTCCCAGGTAGAAGTCATTCAATGAGAGTCAAACTGCCTGGCTCATCCAGGGAAGATCCTGAGATCTGTATTCCTGGGCTCCCTCCTATCGACTCTGAGGCTTGCTGGGGATCCAGGAACTATGTTTCCTAACAAGCCTCCCAGATGGCTTTGATGAGACCAGAGTGGAGCACTCTGGGAGAGGTGAAATGTCAAGATGCCCATCTCATCATTAGAAAGTTTGCCCTAGACAAGGTTCGGATGCACGTGGTCTTTGTTTTCTGCAAACACAGCTTGCTTCTTGGCACGAATCTGTTCACGATAAGAAAATATTTTTCTAAGGAGTCAAGTTATGCTATAAAAACATTAGGGCAAATAACTTTTAAAAAGAAGTTCCATAGGGAACTTTTTATAAGGAATAGAGCTTCTAGTTTGCCATCTAACTTTGCTCCTGAAAGCAAATGAGATGAAGTGGATAGATGCTGCCCAGGCTCATGGCAGCAAGACTTGGGTGTGGCTGGCGGTGGCTCTGAGCTGGAGGAACTTGTGTTCATCACTTAACCATCTGGACTCAGGCTCACAAGGAGATGGGGGATGTTGGGGATGGAGGGAGTCAGCACTGGGAAGTAAAGGGCAACGTGGACAGAGAACCTCAGAGCCTCTTTACAGCTTCCATGATTTCTTCTGGAATCTGGTTTACCGCAGTCTGTCTGGGCACAAATCACGAGCCACTGAAGCAGGAACAAACTTTATTTCTGAACTCCACCAGCACACTCCACACACACTCCCGGGAACTCTCCCGAACGCCACGCGGCTCCTCCAGGAACCACCAACCGGAAATCCCTCCTCTGGCACTTCTCCAACCAATGGGAACTCTTCAGGAATCCCCGCGAGAGCTCAAGTGGAACTCAACAGGAACTCCGCAAGAACTCAAAAGTCATCATCTTAATGGCTCGCTGGTGTCACCTCTCAACCACTACCTCTGGCAAAAATGCCATGCGTCATCCCGACTCGTCTGTGGCCCTCAACATTGGTTATGTTTTTCTTTTAGTTTTTACACAGTAATTCACGACTCTGTTCTAGAACCAATAGCCATGGCCACTCCAGCCAACTTGTGGTTAAGTGTCGTGGGTGAACTCAGGCTGCTCTTGGCTCCTCACTGAAAGTTCTGGTCCTGTGCTGGCCTCATGCACAGGAGGTAAGGCTGCTCCTGCGCATCACCACCAGCGCCAGGATCCCCTCTCTGCCTCTGCTGCCTCCTGCTGCAGATGCACATCCATGCATGTCCCCAGGTAATCTCTTTTATTGCATAATTGTGGAGAGAGATTTCTCATTCTCTAGCTTTCCTAGGAATGTTCCTGGAAGCACTGGAAAAAAATACTCTTACCCTAAAGTTATATTAAGCCCTTTTAATGAGCAAGAAATACATCATAAGTACATATGCCAGTCCTTGGGTAGGCACACAGTATTTGAGCCTCCAGTTTCAGGGTGACATTAGCCTACAAAACGCTTTCTCTGGTCTGTGGCCACTGATTTTTTTTTCCCTTGAGCAGACCTGTGTGCCCCTCCTTGGCGTCCCAAGGCCCAGGACTCCTGTGCAATTTGGAGGCATCAACCATGTCAGCCCAGATCTGTGTCATTCAAGTCACCCTTCCTTGGTTCAGCCTGTTACAGACTCTGCCCTGTGATGTGGCTACTTTCCACATGGGGTCTGTTAGTCACCAGAGGCCTGCACGTGGTGGCCAAATTCCTCTCCAATGTCACAGAAGGAGAACAAATTTATTGTCTCTGGTGTCACTCATTTCTTCTTTTTGTTCTCCAATTTTCTTGTGGGGCCCATGAGATCTTCCTTGTCTGATTACAGTCCCTTACAGCCTTGTGACACTTAGGAGCCCTGCGAGTTCTGAAGTCCTTGGGAATTGATCAGCAGCACATTCAGAAAAATACTGAACTTGAATAGAAGAGCTCACCTTCAGAAGCAGATCTATGGTTGATGTCACAAACCCCTGTGCTCCCCCGCCTCTGGCTCTCTTGCAGGTTTTGTGCACCTGAACCTGCAGTCAAGATCGGGGACAGTGTGGTTGGGATGCAGGAATCTTGGAGTTAATCCCATGTCACCCAAACACTTGAGTTTGATGAGCAATGTCCTTTTGAACAACCCCGATGTTGCAATCCTGGGTCCTCATTAACTGTTGTCATAAAATCCACTGGGATCGCACAGAAACTGCACAAAGACACACTAGCAACCCATTTGACCCAAAGTTGAGGTTGCAACTATACAAGTCATGCAACTTTTTTAGCTGAAAGGGAAGTGGTCTATTGTGACCACGATCTGCCCTCCACTGTTGACCTCACCACAGTGGAGAAGTCGAAACAGGGGTGAAAGGTGCTGTCCAGTGGTCCAATTTTAATTAATTTCAAAGGTCCACAAAATAATGGGTTTGTAGTTAAATTTTATCCAGGGCCCTGGAAAAAGACTGTCAATTTTGCAGGGGCAATGGGTCTAGCTACCACTCATGCAGTGCCTTGGAGAATTTAGCTAATGGCTAAGGAGGTGCCAACTGCAGCCAGATGTTCAGGATACTGCTCCCAAGGGAGGGAACAAAGAGAGCTTACAGAGTTCCCCAGGTGTCCCCGAGCTCCTTGTACCCCTAAATCAATTGTCTTAGATTAGTTATTCAACCTGTGGACGGGTAGGTGTTCGACGGGCGGTCAGGGGAGTAGAGAATCTCCAGGGTCACCCTTCTGAATCGGGATGTCTCAGCAGTGACTGGTGAGTTCTCTCTCTACAAAAAGAATTCAAATGAAGCAGCCACCACCATAAATATTTAAATATATATGTACATCATTTTAGTTTATGTGATTCTATTTATCATTAAGAGGGAGAGAGGGAGGGAGGGAGGGAGGGAGGGAGGGAGAGAGAGAGAGAGAGAGAGAGAGAGAGAGAGAGAGAGAGAGAGGAGGGCTTGCCTCCTGCTCAGTCTCTCTGAGCCGGAAGGAGTGCATGGATAATCCCGCCCTGCTCCGTTCCTGTGTTTGTGTGCTGTGCTGGCCGAAGGCCCCTGCCAGGGCGGGTGTCCCACCATGCTAGCGAGAGTCTAGGGTTAGGGTTAAGGACAGTTTTGCAGCCCAGCTCCTAAATGCAAGCCAGCTCCAAGTTGAACTCAGTTGTAGAAGCTGATTTCTTACAGCATGCAGGAAAACCATCAGGGCTGAGCTTTAGGAAACAGGATGTTGGTGGCCAGCATGTGCTCTCCTTGTTTTTAGACATAAGAAGATTTTCCAGCTTTGTACTGCAGTTTGTCTGCCCTAGATCTTGAATCATGCAGTTTTCAAAAGCCTTAGTTTCCTTTGGTGGACATTGGTATTTTAAAGCCAAGATATAGATGCCAATAGCTTGATGTCATTGGGTGAATTGCTGCTTCAATGGTGTATATGCTATATAGAGAGTAGTAATGATGCCAGTAACAATTGGGATATGGTAGAAGCCACTAGTGATATAAATTACATTATTTCCACTTCTTCTTTAATATTATTTTCTCCTCGTATAAAAATTGGAAAGTGGTAATTAATGAAATTTTTATCTATTCATGACTTTTCTTGCCCTTTACAATCTTGTAACATTTTGCAACAAAACTTTTAGTAAACACATTGCTGACTTGGAAATCTAATGGATTGTCCAATAGGGAAGAGAATGAAAAAGAAGGGTCAGTGAGTTGAAAATAAAGTATAAATGCATGACTATATACTGTTGAAAATAGGAGTTCAACCTTGGGCTCTCCATTTGGTGGAGAAATAGAACCTGAGACTCTGTAGTAGAGGAAACATCCTCAAAGGAGGAAAAATAATCCAGTTTTCTATTGTCCTCTGAATCCATATGTTGTCCCTTAATCTTAATATTTTCATTTTTCCATTCAATCAGCTGTAACATCAAAAATTCCTACCACCACAAACACAAGAGCTTCAATAAGAGAGAATCAGCAGAAAGAATGAAAGAATACATAACAAATTTTGATACCACCCCAAGGACTTCATATATTGGAATCATCAGATGAAGAATTTAAAATAATCATTTGTTTTTCTGTTTTCTGTGTTTTTTGTTTGTTTGTTTGTTTTTTAACTTTGAGACAGAGTTTTGCTAAGTTGACTAGGCTGAGTAGTTGGGGTAATAGGCATGTAACACTTTGAACAACTCAAAATAGCTCTCCATGAAATAAGTTAAACACTGGAATAAAAATGAGTGAGCAATAAGAGATTGCCAATGCTAGTCAGATGTTTTTTAAAAAGGAATAATACATAGCTTGTAAATTTTAAAAAATCATTAAATTATCAAGAATATAAAAAGTAACTAAAATATCATACGCACATTAGAGGAATCAAATAGTTGATTTTCTCTTAAAGAAAGCATAGTCACAGATATACAGGCAATTTCTCCAAGTTTTAATTAAAAGATACTTGGAATTTTCTATAAATTATCCAGAGGAGAAGAGTAATTATTTTGGTTGTTGGTATTTACTTAAGTCATAGTTTACTATGAGTTGGACCACTTTCCTTGATGCAAGTAAATGCTATCATTTGCCTCATATAATTGCTTTAAAAATAAAGAGCATATTCCTTCAAATGTTGTGGGTATATCTGGCATAAAGCCCTAAGTGGTCAGCCTCTTTTGGGATCACCTCAGCTGTAATGTCTTTCCCAAGATGATGCCCAATTCCCAGGGCAATCTACATCCAATTAACTGTTTGACATATGGGCATTTGGGCTTGGACAACTCTGGAGTGTCTAGCATCTTGGTATCTTCTGCATTGCATGATGATTCATAATTAGAAGTCCTGACTTGTGACTGAAAGCTGTGACATGACTTTTTTCCATATCCCAATGGTCAACATTTTATAATATGGCCCCATTACAACCATATGGAAGGTTGAGAAATGTAGTTTTCCTTTGTGCCATAAAAGAGGAAGTAAGAGTAGGGAGCATCAGACCATTTACTTCCACAAAGAATATCTGTGTAAATTGACCAATTAACATTGTTTTCAATGATAAAATAGTGAAAGTACTTCTTTTCATTTGGATGAATTATACAGCTGCCCACCACATCTACTTTAACCCAAAATTTTATGTATGGGTGACGTAGTACCACAAGACATGTGTTTAGGTTAAACAAGGATTAATTGTTTATGGGTTGAAAATTAAGGGAAAAAAAACTATCGTTTGTATCTTATTACCTTCATAAAACATACCGAAAGTTTAATCCTAAACTTTTAGAATTAAATAAAAGAAAGATTAGGGATGTAGCTCAGTGATAGAACACTTGTCTAGCATGCATGAGGCCTTGAATTTGATCCCCAGCACCACACACACACACACACACACACACACACACACATTTAAAAAAAAGAATTAAAAGGATTGAGCAAGCTATCTCAATGTATGATCAACAAACAAAATGTCAGATATAAAATATTATTATATTAAAAATATTATTTGTTAATACATCATTTACATTATCATCTCCAAATTTAAGGTCCCTAGCAATAAGTCTATGAAGAAATGACTGAAGTGTATGAGGATTTGATTTTTTTAAAAAGTGAATGGTTTATAATCCATGTCAGTTCTCCCCAAATTTTCTGAATACTCAAAGTGAAGCTTATAAAACTCCTAATATATTTTATGAAGAACCTTGACAAATTTATGAGCAGGAGCAAAGGCCAAAGAATTGGTATCATATTCTTGAAAACAAACAAGAATCTTTGGTAAATACTGTTAGCAATAAAGACAGTGGTGTGTCTGTAAAGTAACAGGCGAATTGTTGTTTGAGGCAGAATGTAGATGCCAACAATAATAGCAAGGATGTATGTGAGCATGTTATGTGTGAGGAAATAGCACAGGTACAAAGAAAGATCTGTACAGAACAGATGGTCTCTTAAATTAATGGGATAATTGATGCTCCATGAAAGAAACAAAAACAACATCTACCTTACATTATACACTAAAATATTTAGATGGATTACTTTATTAAATGTTAAGGTAAAACTTCAAATATACAGAAGAAAATCTGTAAGAATCACCTATATAATTTAAGATAAATAAAACATTTTTACCATGCCAAAAATTACTGGAAGAGACATAAATTCTAATATTTTATTCAGAATATATCACAAATAAAGTTAAAAAATAAAGAAAAACTCAGGAGGCCAACATTTATAACACTTAGATCAACAAGGCAATACAATTAATCTCTTTTGTTTCTCTTTCCCTCCATCCCTCTCCCTTTCCCATCTCTCCATTCCTCTCACCATATTAACAAATAAAATTCAAAATATTAGAAAAACACCCACATCTATAATACCTATATCTCTATATGTTATTATGACCATATAAAATCTATAAAATGTACTTAAATGAGAGTGATAAAAGGAATAATGTGCCCAACTGCATTAGATAAAATATCATACAATACATTTTTATGTCTATTGGAACAAAGTTGTCAAACATTCTGATGCCAAAGTGGTATTTATCATATTCTACCCTCCTAAGGGTCTAACATTCTCCTTGGAACCCACACATGGGATGAGATGAGGCTGAGGGGTCCCTTTAGTAACCCGTTGCCTGAAGGAGCCCTGTCTGACTCCAACTCTGTTGAGTACACACACTTCAAAGATAGAGTCTCTGATGCATCATTGTTACCCAACAGAGGACACAATTTCATAATATTTGTCATCCTCCCTCATTTAAGAAAAGTGAGTGTAAGGGGTGGAGATCATGGGAAAATGTTCCTTCTAATACACTGGAGACTCTAATCTGGCTTTATGGATTGAGTTCTAAAAAGTTGTGTTTTCCCCTACATATGACTTCTAATATTTTTTTTTCTCTCTTTTTCTCTCCTTTGTATTTCCCAGTAGATATAAGCTCATAAGATAATATGATTCTAGGGAATTATGATACTATTTGCACTCCACGTTCTGCTGGGTACCAATAGGGGCTCTCTCAAAAGTGGACATTATGGAGAAAGAGGCTTAAATGGATTCAGTTATTTGAGTAGGAGAGAAAGCAAGCCAGTGAGTAGTGAGAAAATATGCACACTCAGTGTCATCAGTGAAGAGAGGGAAAAGGCCTTTGCAACTTTCATTTGAGTCAATTATTTGAAAGGAATAATTCAAGGCAGCTCTTTTGCCACTCTTTTAAAGAATTATCCCCCTGAGATAATGCACATGATAAAATGACTCATGGTTTAGTTGGTTGTTTTTTTTTTTTTTTTTTTTTTTTTTTTAAAGAGAGAGAGAGAGAATTTTTAATATTTATTTTTTAGTTCTCGGCGGACACAACATCTTTGTTGGTATGTGGTGCTGAGGATCGAACCCGGGCCACACGCATGCCAGGCGAGCTCGCTACCGCTTGAGCCACATCCCCAGCCCTAGTTGGTTGTTTTGATAGTGTAGAATCACAGCCAATAAACTACAACTTAATGCCACATACCATTAGAGGATCAGTAAATTTTAAGGAAAATTCTTTGATGTTTGTTCTGTCATGTCAGCACTCTTGGCTTCTTGTTCTTAGGTACTTAATATGGAATCATTTGAAGTGTTTAACATCAACCTTTCCTTCTTCAGTCTTATAATTGAAGTTATTTTAGTCTTAGAAAAACCATCTATTATAAAAGGGATTATATTGTAAATGAGGACTATAATGTAGAAAGGGAGAAATGGATGGATTGAATTAGGACAGGAAGACTGATTGAGGTTTAAATTAAAAATGAAATATAAATGACATTAAAGTGATGCATTTTCTAGATCCTATATTTTATTTTTTTTTTTACAGACTGTACAGTTTATTTGCCTTTAGTCTTTAGACTCTACTCATTTTCAAAGTTTTTTTTTTGGTCTGCTTCATACATTTGCAATACAGTTAAGGTTCTTGTCACAATCCGGATTCCTTAAACTCCCAAATAATTTTTTAAAATTTGTGTGCATTAAGTTCATTCTTTGCAAAGTGTTAGGGGTTATGACAAATCCATAGTATCATTTACTCACCACTGTGGTATAGTACAGAGTATTTTCTTTTTTTTATTGATTATTTAAAAGATTACATAGCTCATGATATATCATCTTTCATACATTTGACTCAAATTGGGTTTTGAACTCCCATTTTCACCCCAAATACAGATTGCAGAATCACATCTGTTACATATTCACATTTTTACATAATGCCATATTAGTGACTGTTGTATTCTGCTACCTTTCCTATCCCCTACTATCCCCCCTCCCCCCCCTCCTCTCCCATCTTCCCTCTCTACCTCCTCTGCTATTGTTCAATTCTCTCCCTTTTTTTCCCTCCCCCTTGCCCCTCATAACCTCTTATAATTCTATGTATCATTGAAGGTCTCCTACCATTTCCATATGCTTTCCCTTCTCTCTCCCTTTCTCTCCCCCCATTCGTCTTTGTTTACTGTAGTCTTTTCCTCATGCTCTTCCTTCCTGTTCTGTTCTTAGTTGCTCTCTTTATATCAAAGCAGACATTTGGCATTTGTTTTTTAGGGCTTGGCTAGCTTCGCTTAGCATAATCTGCTCTAATGCCATCCATTTCCCTGCAAATTCTATGATTTTGTCATTTCTTAGTGCTGCATAATACTCCATTGTGTATAGATGCCACATTTTTTTTTATCCATTCATCTATTGAGGGGCATCTAGGTTGGTTCCACAGTCTAGCTATTGTGAATTGTGCCACTATAATCATTGATGCAGCCGTATCCCCATAGTGCGCTCTTTTAAGGTCCTCAGGGAATAGTCCGAGAAGGGCAATAGCAGGGTCAAATGGTGGATCCATTCCCAGCTTTCCCAGGAATCTCCATACTGCTTTCCAAATTGGCCTCACCATTTTGCAGCCCCACCAGCAGTGTACAAGTGTACCCTTTTCCCCACATCCCTGCCAACACTTATTGTTGTTTGACTTCATAATGGCTGCCAATCTTACTGGAGTGAGATGGCATCTTAGGGTGGTTTTGATTTGCATTTCTCTGACTGCTAGAGATGGTGAGCATTTTTTCATGTACTTGTTGATTGATTGTATGTCCTCCTCTGAGAAGTGTCTGTTCAGGTCCTTGGCCCATTTGTTGATTGGGTTTTTGTTATCTTATTGTTTAATTTTTTGAGTTCTTTGTACATTCTGGATATTAGGGCTCTATCTGAGGTGTGGAGGGTAAAAATTTGTTCCCAGGATGTAGGCTCTCTATTTACCTCTTTCATTGTTTCTCTTGCTGAGAAAAAACTTTTTAGTTTAAGTAAGTCCCATTTGTTTATTCTTGTTGTTAACTCTTGGGCTATGGGTGTCCTATTAAGGAATTTGGAGCCCGACCCCACAATATGTAGATCGTAGCCAACTTTTTCTTCTATCAGACGCAGTGTCTCTGATTTGATATCTAGCTCCCTGATCCATTTTGAGTTAATTTTCGTGGATGGCGAGAGAAAGGGATTCAGTTTCATTTTGTGGCATATGGATTTCCAATTTTCCCAGCACCATTTGTTGAAGATGCTATCCTTCCTCCATTGCATGCTTTTAGCCCCTTTATCAAATATAAGATAGTTGTAACTTTGTGGATTAGTCTCTGTGTCCTCTATTCTGTACCATTGGTCCACCTGCCTGTTTTGGTACCAGTACCATGCTGTTTTTGTTACTATTGTTTTGTAGTACAGTTTGACCTCTGGTATCACTATACCTCCAGATTCACACTTCCTGCTTAGAATTGCTTTTGCTATTCTGGGTCTTTTGTTTTTCCATATGAATTTCATGATTGCTTTGTCTATTTCTACAAGAAATGCCATTGGGATTTTGATTGCCATTGCATTAAACCTGTAGAGAACTTTGGGTAGTATCGCCATTTTGATGATGTTAGTTCTGCCTATCCATAAACAGGGTACATTTTTCCATCTTCTGAGATCTTCTTCTATCTCTCTCTTTAGGGTTCTGTAGTTTTCATTGTATAAATCTTTCACCTCTTTTGTTAGGTTGATTCCCAAGTATCTTATTTTCTTTGAGGATGTTGTGAATGGAGTGGTTTTCCTTATTTCCATTTCAGAGGTTTTGTTGCTGATATACAGGAATGCCTTTGATTTATGCGTGTTGATTTTATAACCTGCCACTTTGCTGAATTCATTTATTAACTCTAGCAGCTTCTTTGTATACCCTTTTGGGTCTGTTAAGTATATTATCATGTCATCCGCAAATAGCGATAATTTAATTTTTTCTTTTCTTATTTTTATGCCTTTAATTTCTTTTGTCTGTCTAATTGCTCTGGCTAGTACTTTGAGAACTAAATTGAGTAGAAGTGGTGATAGAGGGCATCCCTGTCTTGTTCCAGATTTGAGAGGGAATGCCTTCAGTTTTTCTCCGTTTAGGATGATGCTAGCCTGAGGTTTAGCATATATAGCTTTTACAATGGTGAGGTAAGTTCCTGTTATCCCTAGTTTTTCTAGTGTTTTGAACATAAAGGGATGCTGTGCTTTGTCAAATGCTTTTTCTGCATCCATCGAGATGATCATATGGTTCTTGTCTTTAAGTCTATTGATGTGGTGAATAGCATTTATTGATTTCCGTATATTGAACCAGCCTTGCATCCCAGGAATGAATCCTACTTGATCACGGTGCACAAGTTTTTTGATATGTTTTTGTATTCGATCGCCAGAATTTTATTTAGAATTTTTGCATCCAAGTTCATTAGAGATATTGGTCTGTAGTTTTCTTTCTTTGAAGTATCTTTGTCTGGTTTTGGGATCAAAGTAATGTTGGCCTCATAGAATGAATTTGGAAGAGCTCCTTCTTTTTCTGTTTCTTGAAATAGCTTGAAAAGTATTGGTATTAATTCTTCTTTGAAGGTTTTGTAGAACTCCGCTGTATACCCATCCGGTCCAGGGCTTTTCTTGGTTGGTAGTCTTTTGATGGCTTCTTCTATTTCTTCCTTTGTTATTGGTCTGTTTAAGTTGTGTGTGTCTTCCTGTCTCAATCTGGGCAAATCATATGCCTTAAGAAATTTATCGATATCTTCACTATCTTCTATTTTATTGGAATATAGGGTTTCAAAATACTTTCTAATTATCTTCTGTATTTCTGTAGTGTCTGTTGTGATATTGCTTTTTTCATCCCGTATGTTAGTAATTTGAGTTCTCTCTCTTCTTCTTTTTGTTAGCATGGCTAAGGGCTTGTCTATCTTATTTATTTTTTCAAAGAACCAACTTTTAGTTTTTTCAATTTTTTCAATGGTTTCTTTTGTTTCAATTTCGTTGATTTCTGCTCTAATTTTAATTATTTCTTGTCTTCTACTACATTTGCTATTGTTTTGCTCTTCCTTTTCTAGGTTTTTGAGGTGTTGTGTGAGTTCATTTATTTCTTTGTTTTTTCTTTTTATGCGGTAATTACTCCAAGAAATGAATTTCCCTCTTAAACCCGCTTTCATTGTGTCCCATAGATTCCGGTATGTTGTGTCTGTGTTATCATTTGACTCTAAGAATTTTTCCATCTCCTCCTTTATGTCTTCTATAACCCATTGATCATTCAATAACATATTGTTCATTTTCCATGTGATGTAGGATTTTTCCTTCCTTCTTTTATCATTGATTTCCAATTTCATTTCATTATGATCAGATATGGTGCATGGTATTATCTCCACGCCTTTATATTTACTAAGAGTTGCCTTATGGCATAATATATGGTCTATCTTTGAGTAGGATCCATGTGCTGCTGAGAAGAACGTGTATCCACTTGATGATGGTTGATATATTCTATATATGTCGGTTAAGTCTAGGTTATTGATTGTGCTGTTGAGTTCTATAGTTTCTTTATTCAGCTTTTGTCTAGAGGATCTGTCTAATGGCGAGAGTGGTGTGTTGAAGTCACCCATAATTATTGTGTTGTTGTCTATTTGACTCTTGAACTTGAGGAGAGTTTGTTTTATGAACGTTGCAGCTCCATTGTTTGTTGCATACAAATTGATGATTGTTATGTCTTGCTGGTGGATGGTTCCTTTTAACAGTATATAGTGTCCTTCTTTATCCTTCTTTATTAACTTAGGTTTGAAATTGATTTTATTCGATATGATTATGGCCACTCCTGCTTGCTTCCGAGGGCCATGTGAGTGGTATGATTTTTCCCAACCTTTTACCTTCAGCCTGTGTATGTCTTTTCCTATCATATGAGTCTCTTGAAGGCAGCATATCATTGGATTTGTTTTTTGGATCCAGGTTACTAGCCTATGTCTCTTGATTGGTGAGTTTAGGCCATTAACATTTAAGGTTACAATTGAGATATGATTTGTACTTCCAGTCATGCTTCTTTATTTATTTATTTTAGTTTGGCTAGTTTTACTTTTTGGTTATTTTCCTCCCCCTTTACTGAGATACCTCCTGCTATTAGTTTTGGGCACTATTTTTCAATTCCTCTTCTTGTAGTGTTTTGCTCAAAATGCTTTGCAGAGCTGGTTTTCTTGCTGCAAATTCTTTTAGCTTTTGTTTATCGTGAAAGATTTTAATTTCATTGTCAAATTTGAAGCTCAGTTTTGCTGGATACAGTATTCTTGGTTGGAATCCATTATTTTTCAGCTTTTGAAATACATTGTTCCAGGATCTTCTCGCTTTCAAAGTCTGTGATGAGAAATCGGTCGTTAACCTAATTGGTTTACCCCTGAATGTAATCTGCCTCTTTTCTCTCATAGCTTTTAATATTCTCTCCTTGTTCTGTACGTTGGCTATCTTCATAATTATATGTCTTGGAGTTGGTCTATTATGGTTTTGAATGTTTGGGGTCCTGTAGGCTTCCAGGATTTGTCAATCCATTCCATCTTTCATCTCTGGGAAGTTTTCTAGAATTATTTCATTTAATATGCTGTCCATTCCTTTGGTTTGAATCTCTGTGCCTTCTTCTATCCCTATGACTCTCAAATTTGGTTTTTTTATGACATCCCATTTCTCTTGAATAGATTGCTCATGGGATTTAAGCATCTTTTCTGTGTTGACTATATTCTTTTCAAGTTGATAAACGTTGTCTTCATTATCTGATGTTCTGACTTCTACTTGATCAAGTCTATTTGTAATATTCTCGTTTGAGTTTTTAATTTGGTTTATAGTTTCCTGCAATTCTAGGATTATTGTTTGATTTTTAAGATCTCTATCTCCTGGTAGAGCTCGTTCTTTGCCATTTGAATTTGTTTGTTTAATTCATTTTCAAAATATACTTTTATTTCTTGGACTTGCTCTCTCATGTCTTCTCTAATATTCCTTTCCATTCGAGTTAGGTATGGCTTGAGTTCTTTCCCTATCCTTGCTTCTGATGTTTCTATGTCCGCCTGTAGAATTGAGTTGTCTTGCATTGTTTGTAATCCTTTTTTCCCTTGTTTTCTCATGTTGTCCACGTTACTTTCCAGCTGTATTTGATTGTCGTGTTTCTGCTCTCTTCTATAGATTTGTTTTGTTTCTGTATTACTCTGATGTCTCTCCTTTGTGTTGTTAAACTATGCCTGCTAACGTGGATTCCGCTGGGAAGGAATTCCCACGTCTGAGCTCCAGTGATTACACTACTCTGCTATGACGGGCCCCAGTCTCCTTGCCGGGGTGTCCTAATGGGGTGGTGTGACTGGACTGTCTCTCTTTGGTTTCAGCTCCCGGTCGCGGCAGGCGGGCCGTCTCCAGCCGCCCAGTATCACAGGCCACAGGCAGGTGATCAGTCGCCAGCGGGCGGGCGTTCTCCTACCGCCCAGTTACGCGGGCAGTGGGTGAACTGTCACCGGCGGGCCGGCAGTTTACTGCCGCCCAGTCGCGAGGGCCTTGCCTCTAGTCCCCTGGTTTCATCTGCTAGTCTTGGTTTCTCCTGCTAGACCAGATTTCCCCTGAGTGATGGTTCTCGGCAGTTCAAACTGTACTCTGGGCCTGCCGTTTGTTGGGTGTAGAGGGTGGCTATTGGGAACCCCGGCACTCTATTGTTTTGTTTCCCTTGTGGGGGATAGAGCTGTACCGCTTCCTTCCCCGTCTGAAATCCCGTACTCAGCCTGGGGGTCAGTGCGGGCTTGGCTGGTGGGATTCCACTGTGTCGCAGCCACTTATCTCCCTGCTTGCTAGTTAATCCCTTCTCTGTGGCGCCACGCCTTCTGTAGCCGCGGGGCAGCCTGGATCTCCGGGGTCACACAGTTGGCTTTTGGGATCCCCGGCACTCTATGGTTTTGATTTTTTCTGCTTGCCCCTCCCCCAGCGCTGGCTAGACAGGGTTTGTTTTGGCTGCTGATGGGAGGGGGGTTTGAAGGTCAGGTGCCTCTAGTTTTCCCTTAGTCTTTATGCATGCTCACTCTGATACTTTCTCCCCCGGAAAGTCTAGGAGAGATTTTATGCGAAATCCCCCTATGTATGGGGGCTGAGCTGAGTGACACACACCTGTTTTGTTGTTGCAATCTGTCGGAGAGTGGCGGTGGATACTTCAGCTCTCCAAGATGGTGGCCGCTGATTGCCTTAGTGGAGTGTCCCTTGTGGGGGATGGGACTGTACTGCTTCCTTCCCTGTCTGAAATCCCGAACTCAGCCCGGGGGTCAGTGCGGGCTTGGCTGTCTATATTTTATATGTGAAGAGAGCTTTTAGTGTTCTGGCTACTTTTGTAATGCTAAAGATAGTATATCCATTTGGAGGCTTAAAAAGCAGCTCTTATAATGTATTTTCTTTCATTTTATATAATAAATATATATAATATATAATTTTCATTATATATACACATATATACATATATAAAGTTTTGAATGATCCCTTTTGAATTGCTTTAGATATTTCAACTACCAAGGTATTTGGGGGTGATCCTAAATAATGTTTTGTAATCTAGACTCTGTTGCAGTATTTATCTAGATAGTTATCCCAAGCAAAAATTCATTTATATTGCAGTAAGAATTCATTTACTATATCCAGTATGATGGGATTATATGTGGCTATGACTTTATTAGAAACAAGAAAAAAAATATTATTCAGATACAAATTGTGGCAGATTGTATTTGACAAAATATGTAGAAATAGAGTCTACTTCCCATCTCCTTGAACCTGAGGCATGGTAGAGGTGGATTTGTGTTTGCCTCCATGGATAGCATAAAATGGAATTAATGCATGTGACTTGTGAAGCTAAACCATGTATGATTTATGCCAGGCTTTCTTTTCCTTGGGACACAGTCTTAGAATCCCTGAACTGACCAAAGCTATTATTCTGGAGAGTGCTTGTAAAGAGGACACATAGCGATAGATACAGAAGCCAAGGGAGTTTCATCTCCCAGCCCTTAGCTATTAGATTTGTCTGCATCCAAGCATCAGATACATGAGGGAGAAAGCCCTTCAGATGATCCCAGCCTCATGCTTTGAGCATGACAGGCAATCCTTGCCAAGCCCTGCATACACTGCAGATTGGTAAATAATTTAAGCCATTGCATGTTGTAATGTTTGATTATGTACCAACTGATAACTGGGAAAAAACCATTGAGCTTCAGATGCATCCATGTGTTGTTTGTATCTCAAAGGAAAACCCACAAGTCACTCTATATAGCCAGTGACCCCTTACAAGGTACATTATGATTATGAAAGAAGACCTCTTGACCCATTATATGGAAAACTCATAGGGAAATGAAGAGAAAGGAACCAGAATATGTCTTCTTACAAATCTTTTCTTGATACTTTTTACACAAACTATATCCCAAATATTTGCTATACTGCATTTATTTCGGTCTATAGATGTGAACTATGGCAAAATGGGCCAGAACACATGAGAATATTTCTCCCCTATAAATGTGGGAACTAAACTAACTGTGATTATAAAGAGAACATGTAAGTATGTAGGAATTCAGTTAGCTAAGGGATTCAAGCCTCAGTTGCAGCTTAAGTTTGTTAAGTATCCATCAGAGAGATAAGTCAAAGGAGGTCTATAAGTGTAAACCTTGGAAGGTAAAGCTACTAGGACTTGTAAGGATGTTCAGGATTGTCCTCAGCATGTGAAATCAGGTCACTCCACCCCCAAAGGAAGAGATGAAATGGTTAGATGTGTTTATGAAAAAGCACTTAATGTGCAAAGATATAGAAACCAGTATATGTGAGGAGTTTAATAGTGCTTTGATACTAAGATCATGGAAGTTCCCATTTGTTTTTTTTTTTTTTAAAGATGAACACAATATCTTTATTTATTTAATTTATTTATTTTTTATGTGGTGCTGAGGATTGAACCCAGTACCTCACAAGTGCGAGGCAAGTGCTCTACCACTCTGCTATTACCCCAGCCCCTCCCATTTGATTTTTTTAACTTGACCTTTACAAGAGAAATTTCAGTAGAATGAGAAAATAGAAGTCATAGTGATAGTCTCCAGTTCTATCCATTTACCAGCAAATGTCATAATTTCACTCTTCTTTATGGATGAGTAATATTCCATTGTATATACACGCCACATATTCTTAATCTGTTGAAGGTCATATAGGTTGCTTCCATAGCTTAGCTATTGTGAATTGAGCTGCCACAAACAGTAATGTGGCTATGTCACTGTAGTATGCTGATTTTAAGTCCTTTGTGTATATACCAAGGTGTCAGGGTCAGATAGTAGTTCTACTTCAGGTTTTTTGAAGAATTTCCATACTGCTTTCCATAGTGGTTGTACCTCTTTGCAGTCCCACCGGCAATGTATAAGTGAACATTTTTCCCCCACATCCTCGCTAACATTTATTATTACTTCTTAATAATTGCCATTCTGACTGTGGTGAGTGGGGAGAAAAGAATAGAAGTTCATCAGACTAGACAAAGGAGGATGAAAGGAAGGGTGGGAATGGGAATAGGAAAGACAGTAGAATGAATTGGACATAACTTTCCTATGTTCAGATATGAATGCACAACCAGTGAAACTCCACATCATGTACAACCATAAGAATGAGAAATTATACTCCATGTATGTATAATATGTCAAAACACACCCTATTATCATGTATGTCTAAAAAGAACAAATTAAATATCATTAAAAATAAAATAAATTTGAAAAAGAAGCTATAATGAAATTAATGGCACAAAATTGGGGGCTGTCATGTGTACAATCTAAGCATACTATTAGAGTTTGGGGACAGACTGGAACTGTAGAAATATTCTTTCTTTATTATAACACCTCCTTTTGTTATGCTCAAATTTGGGACCCCCAAAAGACCACCAGAGACCAAGATCCATGTAAGCAGCAAAGAGGTGTTTATTGCGAGCTAGCTTGGTCCTCTGCGCACACACAGCAACTGGTGACACTGAGAGGCCCCAAGCCCAGGGTTTGCAGCAATTTTATACACTGTTTGGGGAAGGCAGGGACCCCACATACATCATAGCATCTCTTAGCAAAACATCACACACTGCGGGAAAATCATAAAACAACTCTAAAACATGATCAGCACATTCACTGGAGGGAAAAAGTTGGGTTAGGGTGATTGGCTAGTACAAGAGGGGGATTCATGGGCTGGGGATGTGGCTCAAGCGGTAGCGCGCTCGTCTGGCATGCATGCGGCCCGGGTTCGATCCTCAGCACCACATACAAGCAAAGATGTTGTGTCTGCCAATAACTAAAACATAAATATTAAAAATTCTCTCTCTCTCCCTCTCTCACTCTCTCTTAAAAAAAAAAAAAGAGGGGGATTCATTTGAACTGATTGGTTTAAGCCATGAGGGGTCTTCATGCTGAACTACATGGTTTCCCAACCTGTTATCAACCACCATAAACTTCTGGGAGGGTCATCTGGCATCCCAGGTATTTCCCTGTCTCATGCTGATTGGTGGCTGCTAGGGGGTTGCTATGGATCCCCACCTAGCCTGACTGAGTCAGGGACACCTGAGGCAGCAGATCTCTCCTGGTATTTGTAGATAAACAATTTAGCAGAGTGGGAATGTGCCTAGGAGTACTCTGTGGGTCTTTCCAAGGACAAAGGTCATGCCCCCTTCCTCTGACTGGCTTTGCTCTGAGGTAGAGGCTGGTTTTTCACTTACTCACTCACTTCTCTTTTGGGTTTGAAAACGAGTAAAGAAAAGAAATTAAGAATATGTGACAGGAGGTTGGACTCAGTAGTGGAGTGTTAGCCTGGCATGTGGAGAACCCTGGGTTTTATCCCAGAACCAAAAGAAAGAAAAATATACGTGAGAGGAAAATGGGAGAAAAATAAAACAAGAAAGGTACTGATAATAGTTTGTGCATTCTAAAACCTGAGCAGATAAAAATCCCCTGTCCCTAAAACAGATGCTACTCTTATTTCTACTTTCTTTCCTCTCAAGCACTAAGCACTCCATCCTCAAACTCTGCACTTATCAGCAGAGCATTTACTTAATCTTCTTAAGCAAATTTAGCTAGGAGAACTCCTTTGATGTTCTTCTTAGTCCTTCCAAAATCCAAGGAAAATATTTTAAAGCTAGCCATCCAAATTAGTATGCATATGCACTTTTTTTTTTTAAATCTCAGAATGCCACTCCATAGCTAATGGTTTTGTCTGTGATTCCAGAACAGCTATTATTTTCTGCTAGATGATGCCAAAGTATAAAAATCATTTTTTGATAAAATATTGAACAGGTCAAACTTTATAGATTTAGGCACAAGTTTCTAATGAATTATTCAACCTAATCCTATTTAATCTAACTCCTAAATAGCATTTGAATGTGACCACATGCACTGAATTCTTGGATATGTCATACTTCTTTCCAGTCCTATTCCCACTGCCCCTTATAACTAAATACCAATTCCACAGTTTCATATTATTAGTATGGTATACAAGAGCCCCAGGGACACTTCTGGTTTTATGCCCTGTCATTGTATACTTTATATTACCTGCAATCCTTTATTCATATCCCCAGTAGTGAGGTGAAGCTTTCTTTTTTGCAAAATGTGCCACCAAGTGTCACTCTTACCAAATGCCCTACCCATGCTAAAAAAGTTATGTAGTTTTGAAAAAAAAAAAAGAATCAAAGTATCACTCATCGTATCGTCTTCATAAAAATTTATACTGTGGGGCTGGGGATGTGGCTCTAGCGGTAATGCGCTCGCCTGGCATGCGCGGGGTGCTGTGTTCGATCCTCAGCACCACATAAAAATAAAATAAAAGATGTTGTGTCCACCTTAAACTGAAAAATAAATATTAAAAAAAATTTACACTCTGTAGCAGCAGATAGTTTCCAAAAAGCTTAAGTTAATGTTTCCCTAAACTTTTAGACTGTGGGGATGTAAACTTAAGAAATAAGCCTGTGAGAAGAGTAGAACATCCTTTTAAATGTTGGCAGCACGGTTTTCCATCTCCAGATGATGATAGTGGACCTGTATGGGCGACAGTGCCTTGGCATCCAGCTGACTGTAACTTGGTGTATATGCCTTCTCCTCGATGACATGGAGGACATGAGTTCCCTCTTAGAAGTCAGTTTCATTTGAGGTCTGGCTGGGGAAAAACAGGTTGTCATCTGGGGATGGGTGCTTTTCTGAGGGAAACAAAAACCATGAGTACTGAATAAGTGTTGCAGCAGCTGGAACATGTCACTGTACATAAGTTCCCTCACCAGGCTTTAACATCCTCAGTTACCAGGACTGTAAACATAACATTTATCTTTTAGGGTTACAGATGTCCTTCCCCTTGAGATACAGTTTAATAATTTAATGTCATCTGATCTTGCAAAATCCTTTTATTAGTATGACCTCTGTGTCTAATAGAGAAATCTTTAATTCTATTACTTAGGGCTAGATAACCATACTAGCAAACACTAAGCCTACCTGTGTAGGTTAGGGATATCTGTGGGCCTTAAACTAGAACTACTCTGGCAGTTTCTTTTGATAGTTATCAGGCATTCCTACCTAAGAATCTCTTTTGCAGCCTCCAGTTTACTTATTCTTGGAAGTTACATTTAACTATTATTATCATTTAAAATGCCCAGGAATAACAGTGTTTTGGCTTTGACTGTCTTTGCTAAGTGTTTAAGATGAAGCAAATCAAACTGACTTTTGTTTCTATCTATTGTTAAGAGTCAGCTAAGTTTCCCTGGGAGTCCTCGGGGAACTTACAGCAGCTTCTCAGATCTGCTAGTGCCATTTGCGCTAGGATGGGTCCAGGCCTTGCTTGACCATATGGCTTCCCTCGGAAGCATCAGGGATGTCTCCCTTTTCTGATGACCCTCCTCTTCATAGCAAATGCACTGATTGGCTTTTTGTCCTCCAGCCATCTCATTAATCTCCCTGATCTGATCGGGAGGTTATGTGGCCCAGAGTTGCAAAGCTCTTTGGAGAAGTCCCCTATTCCCTGATTCAGACTGACTCAGAGGGAAAGAGCCAAATATTAGTTTTCTTGGCCCTTTTAATTTAATTTTAAAACTTAATCTTAAACATCCAGCAAATAAATTAACAGCCTTATATTAAGAGTACTGTGCTTTAATGTCTATCTCTCTATCCTGTAGGTGATAACTCCTTATCTTAAATTAACCCAGGTTGTGTGTTCTTAAATCAGTACCTCTGTAAAACATTAACAGGCAATCTTAAATCATTTATAAGAAAACTACAAAATAAAATTATCAAGAGTAAAAACATTTAGTTCATTTAATAGCTACCTTGAATTTTGGTGGAGTATATCCCCTGTATGAGATCCTGGCAATCGTGACAAAAGCCAACTTTTGGACACAACTTTAAATGTACTGAAATTTGGTCTACTTCTTTCATAGTCATTCTCACATGTAGTGAGATGGGACATAGAGCCTTATCTCAAGTAAGGCGGGGCTCTTCATAAATCTTAACTACTATAGTTCTGAAGCTGATCTTTGCTTTTTAGACATCATTTTACAAAGCCTACATAAATTGTTGCTCAAGTTCACATGAATATTAGCTAACACAATATAATATCACATCTAAAACATGAATTAAAGAAAAGCTGAAAGCTTTTAACCTCTTGTAGAAAAGTAGCAGAGTATTTTTGTGTTTTACAATAAAACCTTTACACAGATTAGGCTCTCATTAACTTAAAAATACATTTAAATTGTATCTCAGTGTAAAAAGTAACATAGAACTTTACATATCTTATTGATAACAAGTCCAGTTATAGAACACAAATGATATAAATAAATCTCCAACATGTTTTTCTTTTAAGCCTAAAATTACCATGCAGTTTTAGAACACCAGCTTGATATAATGCTCTTTTGAAGCTTCTACCTTACAGACTTATATACCTGGAATATATGAACACATTAATAGCACCATAATTACATTGATGTTTTTATATTAACCAAGTTTAGCTTTTAAACAAATAACATTACAGTACTGAAAAATAACAGTTGTTATTTAACCATAGTTGTATAATTTTTAACTTCTTTAAGATTACTTGTTCAAAAACTTACACATATAACCAATTTACACAGACCTTTTTTATCACTTACTTAAACCCTTTTATTAACTTAATCACATAGACTTTCTTATCCGGAAACACATTTTCCCTCTATTAAATCCATATCTAGAACCTTTTAGTTTTTCTTTTCCATCTGTTAACCTTCTTTTTTGTTCACATTTCGAAACAATACTTGTAAATTTCTGAATTTAAGCAATTATTACATAGACATAACATTTTATTAGGTTTTTTTGAACACCTAGAAAAACTTATAAGCTTCATTTAAAGACATCTTTACTTTTATCTGTTTACCCAATTTAAATTGAACCATTTGAATCATGTGAATCAAAGGTATTTGGATCCATTTTTTAAATTTTTTATGAGCGCTCCTCATATATCTGCCAATTGTCATATAACTGCATGATATATGGACATACACACATACAGACATACAGACATAGAACACATAACACAAGTGTGCACACATATACAAGGCCTTGTAGGTGTTTTTTCAGGTGAAATCTCCATTGCAATGTTTAAAAACTCCACAGTTGATCAAAAATAGAACTGATGAGAAAACATTAACTTGTCTGTAGGATCAAAATCATGAGCTCAAAAAAAAAAAATACAGAATCTAAGAAAAAGCAAGAGTCCTAAAAAAGATGACCAGCCAGTAATTAGTAAATACCATACAATTTACTTTTTGGTTTGGTCTAGTTTGAGTTCAGGTAAAAAGACACTTTTACTCTATCTCCTACTGAGCAGACTCCAGGCTTCTTCTATTTGCATATCAACTTAAGTCCTGGCTGAGGTCTGGAAGGAACTGGGAAAACTGACTAAGCAGGGTCAGGCCTGGTTAGGCAGGGGAAGTGGGGAAAAAATATCTGAGGGGGCAGTTGGCCCCTGAAGGGTCGGAGCACAAAAGGCAGGAGGGATATAGGAGGGAGGTGGATGTGTGAGTCCTATAGACTGTGGCAGGGTCCTGAGAGGTGGCGGGTCTTCTGAATGGTAGGGAGCTGCTTCCTTCTCCAAGGTAGCCTCCTCCCCAGGGGTCAATGTGTCTCCAGGATTTAAAACTGGATAAAGGTGGTTGGTAACCGTTGGAGCCTTATTTATTAGGGTGGGGTTTTGAGCAGGATCAGGAAGGTTCCCAGGGTCCTGGGGAGACTGAGAAGAGTCTGTGTCTATACTAACTGAAGGGCATACTGAGGGGGGACGAGAGGTCTTTTGCATAGCCTCTTCCCCAATCCTGACAAGTTTTAAGGTACCATTGTCAAAGGGTGAACTTTTAAGAATTTCATTAATTAAGTTCCAGTAAGAAAAGGTGGGAACAGGCACCTTTTCTGGGCCAAAGGATTCATAATAATCTTTTAAACTGTCTCCTACTCTAAGCCATCTTTTACCATCAATGGTCCCTTCAAGGGGAAACCATGGACACAATTCTCCTATGTATGAAAAGAATAATTTTAAGTCCTTTTTCTTAACACGCGCCCCCCGTGTCTTGAGGGCCTCCTTGAGGCCTGACAAAAACAACTCATGTGACGAAACTGCTTGTCCCATGGTGGGTCACTCACCTTGCATTGTCCTCACTCTCCTCCTGGATCTGTCTCTCAGTCGTGTCTGCCGAGGCGATCTCGAGCTCCACTTGGCAAAGTCTTCCCCGGAGGACGGCGTTCCCCCTCCGTCAAAGGCTCGAGCCCCACACTGGGCACCAAATGTCCCGTCCAGCAGGACACATCAACGTGGGCAGCGAACCTAGATGGGGAGGAATGAAGGGACAAGAGACACGAAAGGTGACAACGAGACAAAAGTTCTGATCAAGCTGCAAACTTTTATTGTTTACACAGGGGATGGGGAAGCTCTCTAATCAGCAATTGCTGGATGTGGGTGGTAAAACTGCCAGCTGCAAGATGTCTGATGATCCTGATAACCGCAGGATGTTCCAGGGAGATAGGTAGCTGCAGGATGCCTCCCAGGCAGGATGTCTCCCAGGGGGCTGTCAGGCTAATCTTTGAAGGAGAATTTCCTTCTAGTCCCCGACATTAGACAATGAACCTTTTAAAATACTCATTAACTCAATTTAGCAGGGTACCACCCCCCCCCAAAAAAAATAGAAACCAGTCATCCTATACATCAATATTGATAATTAAATTATCAGTTGGTACTGAATATAAGTTTTTTTATTGTTTGCTTTTCAAGATTACTTTTATATCAATAGAAAAAAACAGAGCAAGCAGGGGGTAGTGAGAAGGAAGGGAAAAGAGAAGTACTGGGGACTGAATTAGAACAAGACATATTCCATGCTTGTATAATTATGTCAAAATGGATTTTACTATTATGTATAACTACAAAGCAACAATAAAACAATAAAAATCATAAATTCAAAAGTCATTGTGCTAGGGCAGTAGTTTTCAACTGGATATGATTTTAACCCCCAGGATCCGTAGACATTTTTGGTTTTCATAACTGTGTGTGCACTAGGAACTCACATGCACAGAGACAGACAGAGGTAGTGAGGGAGGGGGAGAAAAAGAGGAAGGAGACAGCAGGCACACAGTGGAGGGCTAGTGGCATCTAGTAGGTAGAGGCCACAGGTATTGACAAGCATCCTACAATGTGCAAGATAGATTCCTACAATAGAGAAGTATTTAGTCTCCCCCAAAAAGATTTCTTTTAAAAGAACTATCAAAAGGAGTTATTTTGTATACATCACAAATGTACATCATTTGTGTAATTTTTTAAAGCCTACGAAAATACAAATAGTCACTCATGGCTTTAGTTTACATTTCTAATATAATACCAAATATGATTTTTTAAGTGTGCCCTTTCTTAAATAACTTAAACTGAAGCAGTGAATAGATGCTCTAGAAAACTGTTTTAGAAGACACAGAAAGGGGGGATCAAGGTGATCGAGGACATTGATGTTGAACTTGAATCTAAAGCATTTTAATAAAATCATTTCATTAAATGTGAGTAGAATAAAGAAATATTTCAATGTTAATCTTCTTCTCATGCTCTTCCTCCCTGCTCTGTTCCTAGTTGCTCTCCTTATATCAAAGATGACATTTGGCATTTGTTTTTTAGGGATTGGCTAACTTCACTTAGCATAATCTGCTCTAGTGCCATCCATTTCCCTGCAAAATCTATTATTTTGTCATTTCTTAGTGCTGCATAATACTCCATTGTGTATAGATGCCACATTTTTTTTTATCCATTCATCTATTGAAGGGCATCTAGGTTGGTTCCACAGTCTAGCTATTGTGAATTGTGCTGCTATGAACATTGATGTAGCAGTATCCCTATAGTATGCTCTTTTAAGGTCTTTAGGGAAGAGTCCGAGAAGGGGATAGCTGGGTCAAATGGTGGTTCCATTCCCAGCTTTCCAACGAATCTCCATACTGCTTTCCAAATTGGCCACACCAATCTGCAGAGCAGGGAGGAAGAGCAGGAGAAGAAGATTAACATTAAACAGGGACGAGAGGTGGAAGGGAAAGGGAGAGAAAAGGGAAATTGCATGGAAATGGAAGGAGACCCTCATCATTATACAAAATTACATATAAGAGGAAGTGAGGGGAAAGTGGAAAAAAAAAACAAGGGAGAGAAATGAAGTACAGAAGATGGGGTAGAGAGAGAAGATGGGAGGGGAGGGGAGGGGAAGGGAGGGAAAATAGTAGAGGATAGGAAAGGCAGCAGAATACAACAGACACTAGTATGGCAATATGTAAAAACGTGGATGTGTAACCGATGTGATTCTGCAATCTGTATGGGGGGGGATGGGAGTTCATAACCCACTTGAATCAAATGTATGAAATATGATATGCCAAGAGCTTTGTAATGTTTTGAACAATAATAAAAGAAATATTTCAAAATTATTATTTTATGTATATATGATACTTAAATATATGCAACTGAATTAGTAAAATCAGAAATGTTGTATTTTCACCTCCATATCTCTCCAAGGTTTTATATTTAAAATGTTTCTATATGGATGTATATTCAAAATGTTTCTATATGAATGTATGAATGCATATTTCTCGTTAAGATAATAGAAGATTGACTTATATTTGCACTTACACAGTATACTTCAATATTTACCACTGTTATGAAATTCTTTCTGAATGCTTTTCCTCTAACCTTCTCTCTCTATCCAGAGCCCTGAGTTTTATGCATCAGTATGAATAAAGGTCAATGAGTTTTGCATCTCTCTTCTCCACCTATCCAAATTAGATTTTATATACTTTTATATATACTTAGTTTTATCCCCTGGGGAACATTCATGGTATCTGACTGGACTATGGATTCCCAAGGATTACTATAGAGAGCATAATGCTCAAAGAATTCTTGTTAAATTAATAAATAGTATTACTGATACCGCCAATTATCAGTGAGGAGTTCTGCTTTCTCAAATGTTGAGGTTTGAACATTAGAGAAGTGGCTGAGGCAAGCCTAGAAAGCAATTTTTATTTAAAAAACAGTAATACAGACTTCTACCAGGAGGGAGAAGGGGGGCCACAGCTGTTGTCCTGGTATTCCAGGAAGGGGGAGTATCCTGCCCCTTTTATACATTTTAGACTTTCTTTGTTCTCTTGTCCTCTCCCCACCCCCTCTTATCTGTCCACATCCTACTTAAGTGACTTGACCCAGGAGATGCCTGTGGGATGGCCAAAAGGTGAGAAGCAGATGGTTAGGAAGGGAGCAGCAGCCCAGGAGGCATTAATTAACAACTTTTACAACTCCCTGCAGGGAAGCACAATTCCTGGGACAGGTCACCTTAGCAACAGGTTGGAGCAGGAGCAGGTTTTCTTGTTTAGGGTGGAGGAAGGGCTTTGGAGGCATTAACATTTCAATTCCCGGCTGGAGCTGGAGCTCAGTATCCTCAGCACCACATAAAAATAAATAAAAATATTGTGTCCAACTACAACCAAAAAAAATTAGGAAAAAAAAAATAAAATTTCAATTCCCCAGTTCATTAATTTAATGTTTCTCTAAACATTATCCTTCTACTTCCCAGACCCAAACTGGCCTTCATCTTTGTGATTACCTATCTACATGTGATTACCAGATTACCTATCTATACTGACTGCCTGTCTTTAATTCTTGCTTCATTATTTTCAAATTAACTAATTGATTAACCCCAGATTTCACTTCCTCCTTCTGTTTCAAATTAGCATGAGAACATATATGATTTATTCAGCAAGTTGGTTCACATGCTAAAGACTTTGAAATTCCTAAGATGAAAGGTAGTATAAAACAGCCTTGTAGATGAAAATAATCATTTATCCTAAAAACTCTCACTAGTTCTTTTGATACATGCCAGTTTTAGAGAAATAATTTCAGGATATATATATCAATAAAACTCTGAGCCTATGAAATATATAAAAAATATTTTTTCATATCTATAAAATATTTTTTGCCATAAACTCAGTTTCCTTTGTGTATAAAATGCATTCTCTTAGATCCTCAATAGGAATCATGCTGTGCCATTGCTAAAAATTTCCATATTTATTGTTCTCTATCTTCAATTCAGTAAATTTAGAATAATTAATTACTAAAAATTGGTTGAGGTTAAAAACTGTTAGCCTTTTCACTCTGTCAATTTATACATTATAAAGATTATGATTAAGATTTTAGCGGTGGAACGAGGTATAGTAACTGTAGTAACCAATAATTTATGTAATCTATGAGCTTGATTTAGGCATTGAATTTAGTGACTATAAAGAGAAAATAAAACTTCAGAGAAATATTGTAAATGGTCTGTTCATAGTCTGTATAAATCAGCCAGGTATAAAGCATTATAAATATTTAAACTTTATAATGTAACTGGCTCTATTATCTAAAAACATGGTCATAAAATTGAATAGTTTTCTTGAATTCACATATGAACTTTAAAAAAATTACAATTCTTTGGTTAAATTGGGAAAGCAAATAATGAAGCAATTTTCATAAATTTCACCATTAAAAGATAACTATATTTTTCATTTAGATGCTTAATTTTACAGAAGATATAATTTTATCGCTTAAGCACAACTTTGCTGGATTCTAAATGTCCTCATTGACTAATACTTTTTATGACACTAGGAATGTTGTCTCAAATATTTATTTATTTTAGTTCATCAAGAACATTATTATTGTTAACTAATATTTGAAGTATTTATTTCCCAATAACTGACTGATACTTTAACATAGTATGTGCCATTCTTTTGAAAACAATAGCTGTAAATAATTAGTATTTTTAATCCTTAGCTAAGATTCAGGAAATAAAGACACACAAGTTTCCATCCAGAATTTAATTAAAATTAGCAGGTTATAGCTTGGTTCTTCCCAGCATATAAAAAAGAGTTGAAAAATACCTTAATTACTACTTCTCTTTTCCCCATGATGATTAAATCATTTGTTACAAAATCATATTTCAAGTCTGAGACATAAAGTGTTTATGAATTTATTAAAATTTCTATTGAATTGTGGTACATTCCCTGATATTGGTGCAGGAGAATAGGGGTGGGTAAGTAGCAGGTCATTCTTTGTCCCTCATTCATCTGAAATTATATCATTCTACTCTTTTCTAAAGTGATCATTGTTCTTCTGTGTTATGCTGCGCATATTTAATACATTGCCTTGACACCTGGTGTATGTTCTTCCAAAAACAAAACAAAATACTGTGTTTTACCAACAGATTGTAGTATCAACTTCCTTAGACACATTCAGTTGACATCTGTGACATTGTGGAGAAAGAAAAAAATGTGTTCCACAATTACATTTTAATAAGCCCTTAGTATTTCTTTTCTATTTATGTAAAATAGGCTTAAAATTGTAGACATCTAACTGAAGGCCAGGACTTCAATGTTCAATGGTACAGCAGCTCCCTCTATAGGAGACTTGGAACCATATGCCGATCTGCTAATCCAAAGAAAGCAAAGCAGGTTTTTGTGCTTTTTTTCCCCTAAGCACCTTAAGAGTTTGATCATTTTATTCAGTTATTCATTGATTTATTTTAACAACATATGTCTTTAAATCTCTTTTTAAAGTGGAGGGAAATAGGAAGGAAAAGGTGGGGGAGAGAGATTGAATAGTATGCGTAGACTGATTCAAAGTCTTTAATAAATAGGTTCCTATCTATAGTCCGTAACAACAGAAATAAAATAAAAAATTAATATCTCTGAGATACCTATTTTACTTGTTTCTAATTTTTGTAAGTCTACACTGACAGTGGGCACAGATTTATATACATATTCTTTCATCCCAAGAGTTTATAAATATAATAATGATAGATAACAATGACTGCAAATCTCTTATGCATGGTTTTGGATGTCAGAGTATTTTGGAAAATGTGACTTACAAATCTTGAACCAATTAAACAATGAAATTGTGAAATATAGGAAAATTTAAATAAACACAAATAATCACCTTTAAGAATGCCTTTTTCATTGCTATGTTATAAATATAACATGAATATTTAGAAAATTACAGAATTTTATTGGACAAAATCAAGTAATTAGCATGTGTTTCTTGTTTGATACAATGACATTAAAATATCAATGATAGTTTTTTTATCCTTATATAAGTCATCATTCTGAAATCTTGCATAGTGATTTTACCATCTTTGTAAGTACCACTGAAGCCAAGCAGCATTCAGTACAGCATAGTTCAAAGAATTATTAATTTCCAATGACCAAGGATCTAATGATTGAGTATTATTTTTATAACAATATTGTGTTGTGATACTCAAAGTAATTTTACTTTACTGGAAAACCAAAGCCACTTATAACATAGTAACCTGGATTAAATACTGAACTCAATTTCCAATCTAGCCTGAGTACTTTAGGAATATTCTTGCATAGTATCATTTCAGAATTACCTTAATTCAGGTAATAATTAATATTGTTAGGTAATAATTAATAATAATTCATGTAATGATTAATATTATTATCATATTAATAGAGATGATGTTAGTCTCACCAAAGTTTCAATATAAAGTATAGAAATTATATTTGTATCAATTGATATAAGTTTTCTTTGATGTTCCTGGGCCATGATCACTGTCTGCCTTTATTTTCAAACAGTTATAACAGCAATGAGTTACAGAAAGGAAATACATAGTGTCTATGGTTGTTTTCCCAACTTCTCCCCTTAATCGTGTTTCTGTGTATGGATATGAATAGATTAGCAAGTATTTCTTTTTTTTTAAGAGGGGGAGAGAGGGGGGCGGAGGGAGGGAGAGGGAGAGGATTTTAATATTTATTTTTTAGTTTTGGCGGACACAACATCTTTGTTTGTATGTGGTGCTGGGAATCGAACCTGGGCCACACGCATGCCAGGCGAACGCACTACCCTTGAGCCACATCCCCAGCCCTAGCAGGTATTTCTTAATGGTCAAACACGTTAGCATCTGGAAAAACGTTTCAGATAATCTATTCTAAGAGAAACTATGGAATGACCCTTCAAATGATACCAACCTGTGCTTCATAAAGCATTTCTGCTAAAGTAACATTAGAGAAAGAAATATTTTGAAGTCACATATCTTATCAAATAACCTACTTTTTTTTTCACTACTGTATTTGTTTTAATTTAAAAGGAACATAAATTATTCACAATTAAAATATTTTATTTTCTTTCCCCCATGGCTTAAAGTAGGCTAAACATTGATAAAAAATCCATCATTTTTATATTGAGTTTTGTGTTCATTTGGCACTTCCTGAGATGTTTGCAGAGCTCCAGTTTAAGAAGCATAGCCAAAATAATAATTACTTTATGAACTTCACATCTGTCCCCTAATAAGGGGACTCATAAAGTAGGTTAAAGTTTGTTTGACTTTTAGAATAGCTTTCTGAAGTCTTCATATCAAAAATTGCATACTCTGAAATTCATAATAAAATATTTGCTTCTGAATAAGAAGCACCTTGATCCAATTGTTTTGCAATATGCTTCCATATTTTCTTATTGTTGGCTATGTATTGCAGAAAAATAATCCTATATCATTCATGGAATCATTTATTCTTTTCCACAAAAGGGTCAGGGGACAAAGTATTCTATTAAACCACATCTTCTGAAGAAGTATAATGACAGAAAGTTCTGACACACCTCTTCAGAAAACCCTTAACCAAAAAAATCATATTGGTCCAAAGCAATGTAATTGTTTAGATAAGCCTATTTTTACTATGTATATCAGCCAATTATTCAGGAGTGTGTAAAAATGATATGGATTATTTCAGAGTTTGAAGTGACAGTGAAAATCAACCTTAAGGATTTGGGGATATAGCTCTGTTGGTAGAGTGTTTGCCTTACATGCACAAGGCCCTGGGTTCAATCCCCAACACCACCACCACCATAACAAAAATCAATCTTAAAGCAAATTCTGAAATAGCACTTATATTAATGAAAACATCAAGTCAATCAGCTATTCCAAAGGTATATTATAACCTTTCAGTGATTATAATAGTGATAACATCATTTTGATAACACCCCACTACCAGTCATGTAGCTATTAGGTGATCACTTCACGTCTGATCCTCATCTAAAGGAAATGGCATAAATAAAAGAAAGATGAGATAGCTGTAGGAATGCAGACTCCAAGATCTATTCTGCAGTTATGCAAGAACAAAGGCAGTGTTTTTCAACCACATTGAAAACAAAGTGTCATATTAGAATTGCAAACTAGGAATAAGATGGGTGACTTGGAAACTTTTCACAGAACAGACTATTTAACCAAGATTTTTAGTCAAGTAATATGAAAAAAATTAAATACCCGAAGAAAGCAATTAACAGAAGCACATGTAAATAAACTGGGCAGTAACTTGAATTTTAAACCAAGGAAAAGTCAAGTATCCATTCCCCAAAGCATGCAGTTACACAGATGGGGATAATAGTAGGAAAGGGATTAAGTACAGAGTGAAGCAATTTGAACATATGGCATTCTTAAAGGTTCATATGAATTGGAGAGCAGGGAGTATTTGGACTGTAAAGGAGGCTAACAGATCACCAACATAATTGGCTAGCTAATGGGATATCTTTGAACGAAGAAACTGTGATCATTATACCTACTGGATATTATGCATGATAAACAAATAATTATATAATACTGTGAAATGTCTATTCCTTTTTTAGAAGAGAATGAAGTAAGTCCCTGGAAGCTCTTATAATAGGGGACATTACCATTCAGTGCTGAGAAAGTGTCATAGCAAATTTTACCCTATGGGGACTGGCCTCTACCAGAAGGAAGGCTATAAACAGAAAGAAGCTTATAGATTATTTACAGCACATTTTGCATCAACACACATGTTCAAAATTTATGACTACTTCCAAGTGTGGATAGGGATGAAACTTATATTTCTTGGCTGCCTACTACATACTAGTTTCTCTAAATATAATAGTCCCATTAAAGTATGAAAATATTCATAGAGATACTATTATTGATTTTTTTAGATAAAACAACTGATTTACAGAGTGAGATGAATTCACCTCAGTACCTTCATTTAATGTAAATATTTGAATTTGAATTCTGCAAAACTCCCTTTTTCCTCTTTGTCCTTATCCTTAAAAAGTAATGTTTGCAGGGCACACGTGATCACTCATCACTCATGTGCACATGACCAGTACCTGATTATAATGTTATTTTTCACCAAGACAATACATGGTCTTAGGATTCTTCTAAGGGTGCCAAACAGTTGCCTGTACTGGAATAGACTATGTTTGCTACATGAAATTAATTTCTTAAGTAGAGAGATGATAATACTCTAGCCTTGAGTTTTTTAGACAATGAGGTTTTAAATGGAAAAAAAATAGGTGGCAGATAGAAGTTTATGACAGTAATTTTCTTCATGACTCTTTTATGTTACTTAAATGCTCATTTCAAATTTATTATAATTTAGGCAGTGTTTGATATGTCTTCTACTTTCTTCCAAATTCACATCTAGCTCTTTTGAGATTTCTTGGTCAAATTACCATATTGGATCAGGTGATTGATTCCTCTATGTTGAGGCAAATAAACTTACCATGAAGTAAAGCTAAAGAAAGCTTCAGAGATGGTACCTTGAATGAGCTTCTCCATAGGACCTGGTTTTTTGATGTTGTGATACCTGGGGGCTTGTACAAATTCATAATTCTTATTTCATTTCTCATTTTAAATATTAATTTGTTTCATGACAGGAATCAGACCCAAAACCTTGTTCATTCTAGATATGTGCTTATCACTACACCTACAGCCGCTAAATATTAACTTATATACGTAAATATGGTTTTGCTATTAGGGTTACATTTTCTTAAAGGAGGGCTCTCAAAATTGTACAAGCTTCAAAGACCACCAAACCTGAGTAGTTTCTCCTCTACTGGCAGTAAAATAACATTTACCTTAAAATTGATATAATATATTTTAAAAGCCCAGTTTCCATATTTTTGTGTGGCTTTTGTCCACTTAAAAGCTACAATGTCAGGGCTGGGGTCATGGCTCAGTGGTAAAGTGCTTGCATAGCATGCATGAGGCACTGGGTTCGATCCTCAGCACAACATAAAAATAAAATAAAGATGTTGTGTCCCCCTAAAACTAAAATATAAATAATGTTTAAAAAAGGTATGATGTCCAATATGAAAAGTTTTGTTCTATGCCAGTTAAAATAATTTTGAGTTGCTTTGCATTTATTAGTGCTATGATTGACTGGGACAACATTAAATGTTGCTACTTTTTCACAATGGTATGAGAGTAAGATTAGAAGGATCAAGAGATAGTATTTAAACTACTGAGAATATTTTATGAAACATACTCTCATCTCTAATAGTTCAGACTGGCTTGAGATTTATTTGATGATTTTTGTTTTCTTCATGAATAAGTAAGTCCTATGAGGAAAGGGCACTCTGTCTGCTTGTTCTCCAGAGTATCTCTAACACTTACAAAAGGGCCTGGCACATGGTAAATGTGAAATAAATATTTCATGACTGACTGACTGACTGAATAAATGAATGGCATGTGCTTAGAACCCCAAAATATACTGATTAGTAGAAGTCATCACTAAAAAAAGGACCCAATTGATCAAGCTGAGTCTTTCAGAAGTATTCACGGGTTCACAAAATTATACTAATTTTTACTCAACACTCATCATTTCTATACACCAAGTTTCAGCCAGATGTTATTTAAAGTATCTGAATTATAGACCCTTGAAAGCTGGATTTGTAATGGAAATGCTGACAGCCACTTAACCAGATAATAGCACCAGTTCACTTGGTGTGTATATATAGTGTCACTGCTAATATGGCTGTGCCATCTGTTCTATCTGAGCGTTGTAAAAGATTTGAGCTTCAAACAACTTTTTTTTTTTTAAAAAAAAACTGCTGGGTAAATTGAATCCTAAAAGGTGAAGTGATAAAATGACACTTTAATGCTTTAATTACATTGCTTTGGTGACTACCTGAGCACAAAGAGTAGGTCATGAAAGAATCATTGGAAAATGGCATGTCACCTTGAAACCCATCACACATTTCTGTTTATAGTTCTGTTCCTGCTAGGCAAGTTAGGCAAACATTTTGCACTCCTTATGATTTTTTAACAGTCCAATAGTGTAGGTGTATGGTCAATAATGTATGGTGAAAATATGTTTTTGAACTGCCTAATGGCTCTGCCACGTTTGACTCTTAACTTGAAGAGAAAGGTCAGACAAACTCCAGATGGCCATCATGAATTCCGCAGGAATGGCTTTCTCTAATTACTGACACTTGACAAGTTTTTTTTTTTTCCAGAATGTAGGCTTCACAGATACCAGAAATTGCCAGAATTAATTCTTTAAACCTATGTTATCAGGGGCTGGCAGCCTAGGAGTAATTCCCTTTATGCCTTTTAGCTGAATGCCTGGAAGAGCCATTCATTTATGCTTCCAACCTCCTAGCTGTTTGATAACAGAATACCACAAGAAATGCACCCAGTGGAAAAGCTCAGGGGTCACAAAGCAAGAATCACCATTTTCTTCCAATAACTGTCAAGTATTAGATGGACATAGGCTTCTTCAGCTACAATAGCAATGTTTGTCCAGTTGAGCTGAACAATATATGTAACCAGAGATAGGATAGATGTTTTGACCAGGCATTTCTGGTGGTTTCCTAACAATTTGTACTTTGCTGACAGCCTGAACTTGAACCTCAGAAAAAAATTCTCCACCCCCAATATAGGCTATACTTTCTCTGTTTTTTTGGCAAGTATTCAAATGTCTTTGATTAATTTCTCCATCACCAAATCTTCACTCTGAAATTTGCAAAGTGGAGGTCATTGATAATTATAATCTAATTTTATCCCACTGTCAATTAAAATTCATATAATTAAATGAAATATACAATATATAGTGGTGAAGAAGTGTTTGGCAAGGTAATGTGCTATTCTAGAAAAAGTATTGTTTGGGGATCATATGCTCTAGTGTTTAATTCCTGGTTTACTGCAAAATGTGTTAACTTTGGGCAATTACTTAATTTCTCCAGTGATCAGTTTTGTCACCTGCAAAATTATGCTAATAATAGTACTTCCTGTGGGTTATTAAAAGTAAATGAAAACATGCATGTATAGAATATTCGGAGAAGTGTCTGACACAGAGCAAGCACTCAGTAAAACTTAAATCTTTTATTTTGGTTTAAATTAACAACAAGTAAATGGTTTTACCATTTAAGACCTTTATAAGAAATGTTTAATATTACATAATTACCAGCATGTTTTACCACTTTCATAGTGACAATTATATTTAGGGATAATTTTGAAGGCAATTTTTTTTTTTCTTCAGTGACTCCAGTGGTACAGTTAAGCTGACATCAACTAACACAGATTGCAATGACAGTGTGTGGACTTTCTGGACTTTTTGTTCATTTTTTCTCTGACAGGAGTCATCCCCCTGCCAACACTTGAATCAAACTCTGAAGGAATAATCCTCCAAAGAATCTGTTCAAGCAAATTCCAGTTTATACTGCAGCAGCACACCAATCTTTGCTTTGACTTTGAAATACCTTATGGCCAACAAAATGGACTTTCATATTTGAAAATTTACCATTATGGAAGGAAAGCTATTGTCCCTGAACTTTAGCAATTTGAAGTTGGCTTTTGATATCCTTAGCAAATTTTAAGTTTGTTATTTGATCTGACAACTGATGCTTTTATTACCAGAGAACTAGACCAAGTAAGAGGTTCTCTTTTTAATGGCTTGAATCCTTGGTTTGTTGCCTCACAAAATAGAGATAATAGTTCGCTTACCTTAAAATTTTCTGTGCTTTGCCTATTCACCCCTCACCAACTCTTGGAAATCACTGATCTTTTTACTGTCTTTGTAGTTTTGACATCTCCAGAATGCCATGTAGTTAGAATCAAATATATAGCCTTTTTTTGACACCCTTCTAATTATATTATTACTAATATATAATAGTAACATATATTCAAAGAACTTGAAATGTTTAATATTACATAATTACCAACACTCATCATGGTTTGATATTTCATTTTAGTGCTATATAACATTCCATTATATAGATTTCCCACATTTTCTTTATATATTTACTGAAAGATGTCTTTTTTGCCTCCAAGTTTTAGCTGTTATGAAGAATTTTTCTATAAATTTCTAGGTACAGGTTTTTGTTTGGACTTAAAGTTTCCAATTGCTTTGGGTAAAGGAGTGTAATTTCTGGATCATTTGGTAAGGATATGTTTAGCTTTGTAACAAGCTATCAACCTGTCTTTCAAAGTGGCTATACCATTTTGTATTACCACCAGCAATGAATGAGAATTCTAGATGTTCCACGTCCTTGTCAGCATTTGGTGGTGTTGGAGTTCAGGATTTTAACCATTCCAGTAGATATATGTATTTCATTGTCATTTGAATTTCCGCAAAATGTGATATGGAAAATCTTTAAAAATACTCATTTTCCATCTGTATATTTTCTTTGGTGAGATATCTATCAATGTCTCTGACTTGTTTTTTAAATTAATTTTCTTATTTTTGAGTTTTTAGAGGTTTTTTTGTATATTTCAGATAAAAGGCATTTATCTGGTATGACTTTTATAAATATTTTTTATGTCTTCTCTTTTTATTCTCTTGACAAATCACTTGTAGAGCACAACATTTTAATTTTTAATGAAGTATAGCTTATCAATTACTTCTTTCATGGATTGTGCCTTTGTTATCACACACACACACACACACAAAAAAAAAAAGCATTATCAAATACTAGATTCCTTGGATTTCCTTCTTTGTTGCCTTCTAAGAATTATATAAAGTTGTATTTAGGTCTGTAATCCATTGTGAGTTAGTTTTTATGAAGAGTGTAAGGTCTGTGTCACTTTTTTGATTGTAGATGACCAGGTGTTCCAGAATCATTTGTTGAAAGATTATGTTTTCTCCGTTGTATTGTGTATGCTTCTTTGTAAAAGATTAGTTAATTCTATTTATGTGGGTTTATTTATAGACTTTATTCTGTTTATTAATCTATTTGCCCATTTTTTTGCCCATATCACATTGTCTTGTATACTGTAGCTTTGTAATAATTGTTGAAGTTTGGTAGTATCAGTCTTCCAGCTTTGTTCTTCTCCTTCAATATTGTGTTGACTCATCTACAAATAGCTATAGAATTGGTTTGTTAGTATCAGGCAAAATAAATTACTGGAATTTTGAATGGGATCACATTGAATCTGTAAATCTATTTGAGAAGAACTGACATCTTGACAATATTGAGTCTTCCTATCCATGAACATGTAATATTTCTCCTTTTATTTTATTTTATTTTATTTTATATTTGGTACTTCTGATTGAACCCAGGTGCACTTTACCATTGAGCCACATACCCCACCATTTTTTACTTTAAATTTCGAGATAAGGTCTCACTAATTTGCTTAGGGCCTCACTAAATTGCTGAGGCTGGCTTTGAACTTAAAATCCTCCTGCCTCAGCCTCCCAAGCCACTGGGATTACAGGTGTGCACCACCATACCCTGCTTGTTTCGATTTTTTAATCAGAATTTTTTAGTTTTCCTTGTGTAGATCTTATCCATATTTTGTTATAATTAAGTATTCTCTGTATGCTAATATAAATAATACTGTGTTTATTAATGCAGTTTCCACTTTCTCAATTCTGGTAAGTACGAAAAACATTAACTTTTGCATATTAACCATTATCTATTTTAATGAAGTCACAAGAAGAATGAGAAAAGTTTGAATTCTCTATTCCATACACATTTTATCTGGAATAGCTGTTTTGTTTATGGCAGTACTTAGCTTTGCCTTCAGAGTTTCCAGATAAATTAAGGTGTGTTCAGCATTCCACATCTGAAAAGCCCTTTAGACCAACTACTAAAGGAAGATTGTGAGAAACCCATTTAAGAACACAGAAACACATACTAAAATCTGACTGTTATTTTATCATGTTGTCCTACCATAGCTAGGTTTATAATTATCCTTTTCCATTGATATTCAATATTTTGTTTTTTAGTGATGTTAATCTTTTTTTTTTCTTGAAAACACACACACACACACACACACACACACACACACAAAATTGAGTTCAACGTATACAATAGTTGCAGAATGGTTTTGTTCACACTCCTCTTATTTGTCTGCCCAGTTCCTTTCTATTAAGGCAAACACTGTTCATAGTGCCTTATGTTTCCTTTCAAAACATACACATTCTGTATCTATACACACACATTTCTTTATAAAAATATGGTATATTCTAAATGTTCTTCTGTCTTTTTACCCCCAAAGTTTTATAAACTTAAAAAAATTATATACATTTTAAAAAAAGGGTTCTACTTTTTCTGGCTTTTATATTTTCTGCTGAAAATCAGTTCTCAGTCTGATTATTGTTTATTTAATGTTGTATATCTTTTCATCTCTGCCTCTTTAATGTTTCCTCTTATTTTTGATTTTAAGCAGTTCAATGATGATAGCCCTTCTAATAGTTTTCTTATATTTATTGTGTTTTGCATTTTGAGTTTGGTGAAGCTGTGTTATACTTGTCCATGTTCTCTCATCTCTGGATCTTGGCCTCTTATGTCCCAGACAGTCCAATCAGGCAGTTTCCATGCTTTGATTATCTTGACTTAAGTTTTCTTTGATGCAGTTTTATTGCCCAGTAAGGGCACTGGGCCAGTGTTTTCTGCCTGGTTTCTCAGTCTTTACCTGATTTAGAATTGGCAAATTCCCTGGGGGTACCCTCAATATTGTTCTTCCACTTTTCTATCTTACTTTTCTTGATTTCCCGTTTTTAAACTCCTCAATATGCTTTCACCACAAGCTCTGTTCTCATGTGAACATTTATAATCATGTTTACCTGTGTTAGTCAGCTTTTCATCTCTAAACAAAATGCCTGACAAAAACAACTTAGAGGAGGAAAAGATTATTTTAGGCTCACAATTTCAGTGGTTCAGTCCATGGTTGACCAACTTCATTGCTCTGGGCCTAAGATGATGAAGAGCATCATGATAGAAGTATGTGGCAGAGGAAAGAAGTTAGCTCTTGACAGCTAGGAAACAGAGCAAGGAGTCAAGATACAGATATAGTCCAAAGGCATACTCCCAGTGACCTACTCTCTCCAGCCATGCCCCACCTGCCTACACTTACTACCATGTAGTCCATTCAATTATTAATCCATTGAATGAATTAGTCTACTAATGAGGTTATAGTCCTCATGATCTAATCATTGGTTTATAGGCCCCACCTCTGAACTTTGATGTATCAGGGGCCATATTTTCAAAACATGAGCTCTTTGAGGGACATTAAAGGTCAAAACCATAACATTACCTAACATGATTCCTGCTTTTTTTTCCTGATACTTTTGAAAATTTCTCTGTGCACTAATGCCTACGTGTTGCTCTATTGCCCATGCAAAGAACTATTGTCATTCCTTCTGAAGGCTGCTATATTTACTGGTTGCTAAGGCTATACAAAAATTTTATTGAGAAACAATTGGGTAAAAAAAAAATTCTTAAGAATAACCTCCTTAAATGACCTAGTAAATAAAACAAAATACTTTAAGCTAATAGGCATTTTCAGAACAAACTGCCAGTTTAATGAAATAGAATATCAATTTTAAATATAGAATTTTGAAATTCAAGGGTCAATTTTATGTATAGGATTTTAATTTTATAGTTTAAACTGTCAAGGATTTGTGAAAATTAAATGCAGATGAAACTTGCTTGGGGGCTGACCTAGAAATGATTCCTGAGAATTAAGTCATGTATTTACATTTGGATGGTGAGGAGATGAAAATTCTTGTGCTTGAATGGGTGTATGTGTTCTTGCAAATACGTATAGGACCATTGTGTTATGTTGGAATCTGTGTAAATATGTTCTTAGATATAATTTTTAGAGCAAAACCTGTAAGTTCACCATTTCTTCAGTCTTTCACACAACTGGACTACTGCTTATAAGCACTTTCTCAGTCTCCAATATGCCTGGATACATGAAAATTCCATAGAGGATGACAAAGTAACTAAGACCTGAATCTATGATGCATTATTAATATTATTATTTCAAATCACTGTGAAATTATGAATAAAAAACTAAGCCAAACCTTTCAATAAAGGTCATTTCTAGCCTGTTTTCAGATATTGTTTCTCACAACCTATATCCCTTAAATACTCTTACAAATTTTTGAAGTTTTTATAATAGGGGTTCTTAAATGTTTTAAACTACTTGGAAATTTGATGATGATGATGATGTGTGTGTGTGTGTGTGTGTGTGTGTGTGTGATCAGAATAACATTAAATGCACAGAATGAAATATATCATATTACAAAGGAACCATTTAAATTACAATGCATTTATCAGATATAAAATTTGTGATATAAGGGTACATTTTTTAGGGTACATGTTTTTTAATGATGTTTTTTATAACTATACTTATAGGCAAGTCTAATAACTACAGCAATTTTATGTTATTATAACTATGAGAAATATCTTAAGATATATGCAACAATTCTAATGTGATTATTATGATATCTATAAGTTTTATTGGTGAAATAATCATGGTTACTGTTAATAGTACTGTAATTTATTACTTAACATAATAAAAGAAAAAGACCTTAGTGAAAATGTGTATTTTTTTTAACCACCAAAATTTGTGGATCATCTGAATTTTACCTACAGATCCTAATACTTCTGTGAACTCAAGTTTAAAGGGAAACTATTTCGAGGATTGTGATAATCCAATGGAAGCATCTCAAATAGTATTTAATAAAGGTAAAAGGTGAGAATTTTCTTGGATCCATAATGCCATAGCTTCCAAACACTATAGCCACTTAGTTTTTCCTATGGGACCTAGAACTATATCTCAGTACACACTTGGTAGTTTGGTTTGAATAGATAAGTCTGCTATATTGTGTGTCACAACCTCATTGCTTTATTAACCCCACAGAATCTCCCATAAGAAAGGATGGAGGAGATAGGAGGAAGTTTCCACAAGTGTAGATTGGTGTACCATATGCTTAAACAAATTTGCCATATGTTGAATGTGATATCCATGCCCCAACTGGCTATGATTGTTCATTTGTATCCAAGAACAATTCATGTTGTTGGCTTTAGTTCATGATTCCCTTGTGAACTGAGTCTGGGATACTGTAGTTTTTGTTTTTGTTTTGTTTTGTTTTACTCTTTCTTGTAATCTTCCCCTTTCAGTATCAAGTCATTCATAGAATACATGTAAATGCTTTCAAATTTCAAATTCAGGAAAGAAAAACCAAGTCTGTTTTTATTGCTCATGATCTTGAGGATTTGGGGGGCCTATTTTATTTTTTTAATTGTGTCATAATGTTTGTATATATGAAACAAAATAATACAAGTCAGTATATGGTGTAAGACATGAACCTTTGTCAGTCTAGAGTTTCAAACACCTACTTATTTGATGACTAAATACCAGTCAGATAAACATAAAATAGTGACTGTGAATTTGTTACCAGTCAGAAAAACATAAAATAGTGACTGTGAATCTGTGAACAGAGATTCCCATTTTTCACAAGAATTCTTTCTTTGGATTGTCAGTATGTATTAAGGGGTCATTATCGGCTGTATAAAATTAGACCACTTTAAACAAAATAAATTTAAGTCATTAAAATATTCAATTATGCATATCAATACATTGGAAGAAGTAGAGATGCATAATTATAGTATATATTTCATATATTTTGATACATTATCCTGAGTCTAACTGTAGCTTTCACCAAATTTCATCACAATAATAGAAAGGTTTGTTCACCATATATATTTTGTTTGTTTCAGTAGCTGGCAATGGTTATTTGTAAGAAATTCACAATACACTTTTGTTTGATAGCTAGTTGATACCTTCTATTCATTTTAATGAGTCTTTCTATTTGTTTTCATTTGATGACCTGTTTATTTTTATTAATCTGTAACTATTTTCTCCTGAATACAAAGACAAAGAGCAAGTGTTCGCTATGTCAATGACTACGCATATCAAAACTATGTATAATTATCTTTCAAGCATAATCAGCTACAACCATTACTCCTGAAAAACTGAGACTGTACTTATTTTTGGACACCAGGTGGTTTTGGTGGCCTTAAATGAGGTACTTTCAAAGAAGCTTGTAATTTTGCAAATTTTCAACCAGCAATAAAATACAAAAAGGTTATTAGCAGTCTAACCTGAAAAAAAAATCCCTCAGTGAGTTTTTGGTTCCGTTATATATGTATGTGTCATTGTATTTGTGTGTAGAGAGGGATGGGTAGTTTTCAGAATAAGATAGTGTTTACTTATTTAGGCATCAAGAAAGTTTTGATCAACTGCAAAAACATGACTAAGAAAATGACAGAGCAAATTTCAGGGACCAGTAGCCAGATAGATATTGGTACACAGAGTATTGCAGAGTCCATACGAGACAATGGAAAAGATAAAGCAGCTGAACCAAGTCGCAGACTTAATTATGCACAGTGTTTGCACAATACAAAACTGAGCTCCTTTATGTTGTTAAGTTATTGCCTTGGAGCCCAGCCTTCCTTCAGACCTAAATCAAACAAGGGGAGCCAAGAATATTTAAATAGAGCTTTCAGAAAATTGAGGAGGCTTCCAGAATATGGGCTTAAGGCTTTATTAAGGTTCACGTGAAAAATATTTATGCTAAAAATGTACAAATTCCACAGCTATATTTTTGCATATAAATGTCTATGTATTATTTCCCAAAAGTTTACAGCTCTTTGACAATAGACAATTTTAAGTTTTCAAACTTTTAGAAAGTTTCCTTAAATATGAGTGAAGTATAGCCTCAAACTCAAGAGTCACATATATTTTTTTCAGAATTGGGTTTTAATTATATTTTTGTTTTCCATATTGTAGTTCAATCATTTTTTTATATTTTAATAAGGTAATATTTTAAAATAAATGACAGTATCACAATTATAGTAATTATAGTAACTTGTTTCTATAGCTACAAAAAAATATCTGTAGGTTTTCTTCTTTGTAAAAGTATAAAAATGCCCTATTCTGTTAAAAAAATATAAAAAACTATATGTTGAACCTTACTAACTCGTTTAAAACTTTTCCTTTTTCACATTTTCTATCCAATATTAAATAAATATGGAATCAATGGATGAATTAAGAGAATTTTTCAACCTCTTCATGACACAGTATACATTGTATCAGAGTTTTGGGGTTTGGGGCTCTCATAGAGCACCTGGGACACCTCTATGATCACACTATTTGTGCCGAGGGTATGACATTTATTGGCCAAGAGCTTAGGAATGTTATTTAAATATCTATGTGTTGTTTCCTCATCTCTACAGTAGTAAAATATTTGAATCTTTTACAAAGAGTTACGGTAAAACTTATTTTGGAAAACACAAAAATATTTAAGTAATTATGAGTGGATTTTGGTATTACTAAAATTCTCTTTTTTGTATCACTAATTAAAACCATAGAAGCAAATGGAACATCAATTTTAGTTTGTAAAAGGTGACTTCAAGGGCTAGGGTTGTGACTCAGTGGTAGAGCTCTTGCCTTGAATGTGTGAGGCACTGGGTTCGAATCTTGCAACCACATATAAATAAAATAAAGGTCCATCAACAATTAAAATGAATAAATAAAATTTTACAAAAAGGTAACTTCAAGTAAGTTTTATCTTGATTTTTTTAAAGCTGTTGTATTGTTGATTTCTTTAAAACTCCGAGGCTATTGTTTTTCAGATTAAGAATCAAAGACAACTCATAGAGTAGAGATTGGTCAAAAACATATGTCTAATCACCAAAAATTCAATAAAAGTATTAATTTGTTATTTTTATACTAATCATGGATTTTTTTAGTATTTCTTTAAAGAAATCAAATATTTCAAAGGAATATCAAAGAGACTGTTTTTCCTTAATTCTATCAATTGCTGAGTGATTAAATTTTAAAAAAGTATTCATATCTCAAAGTTAAAAATAAATGAAATTTTTGTATTAGGGTTTATTATGGTTTAGATATTAGATATCCCTCAAAATCTCATGTGTAAGACAATGAGAGAAAGTTTAGAGGGAAAATGACTGGTGTATGAGAGCCTTAACCTAATTAGTGCATTAATTCCCTGATAGGGTTTAACTGGGTGGTAACTGCAGGCAGGTAGGGTGTGGCTAGAGGAGGTGGGTCATTGAGGGGGGCATGCCTTTGGGGTATATATACTGTTCTTGGTGAGCAGAGTGCTCCCTCTCTCCTCTCTCCTCTCATTTCTGAGTGCCATGTCTACAGCTGCTTTCTTCTACCACTTGCTTCCACCATGATGTTCTACCTCACCTGGAGCTCCATAGAATGGAGTCTGTGGACTGAGACTTCTGAAACTGTGAGAAAAGAAAATATGATGAATGTAACGATAGAAAAAAACTTTACTTTCCAAGCACATTTTATTTTATATAATGTGGGATCAACACATTTTCACTTCATTAAATATTTTTTAGTTGGAATTATGAATTTGAGTTCAACATTTTTTTGTACAAATCTACCTTCATCATAGGGATATTATATGGATAAGTGATGTGTATCAATCTGAAATTTCCAAAAGTTCTTCACAATGGATGCTAGGTGTAGTGGTTCAATAGATATTTGGGAAGGTGAGACAGGAGGATTATAAGTTCAAGGCCATCCCTAGCAACTTAGTGAGATCCTGTCTTAAAAAATAAATGAATAAATAAAAAATAAGGTTGGAGATATAGCTCAGATGTAGAGCATTTTGCCAGAATATGAAAGGTCCTGGGTTTAGTCCCTAGTACTGGAAAAAATTCTTCATAATAGAGATGCACGTACATATGATATCGGTTATTAGAAATAATGGCAATATAGATAATTTAGGGATTTTTATGGTGGATGTAGTCATATGATTTCTTAAATAAAGAAACAGTTTGTAAATTATTTAAATTTATAGGATAAAGAACTATTTCCTATCTAACAATGCTGTTATGGTTTGAATCTGGAATGTCTCCCCAAAGTTCATGTGTTGAAGGCTTAGTTCCCAATAGAGCAGTGTTCAGGGGCAAAGATTTTCAGAAATGATTGGATCATGAGGACTAATTGATTAATCATGATTAATTGGATCATGAGGATTAATTGATTAATCATGGATTAATCAATTAATCCATTTGATGGTTTAATAATTTGAATGGACTAATGGGAGGTGATGGAAACTATAGGCATGTGAGACATGTTTGAAGAAAGTAGTTTACTGGGGGTATGCCCTTGGGGACTATCTTCTCCCTGGCCCCTCCCCCATCTTCCTTTGCTTCCCTGGTGTCATAAGGTGAACAGCATTCCTCATGCATGCCCTTTATCCTTGATATTCTGTCTTACCTCAGGCCCAGAGCAACAGAGCCAGCCAACCATGGACTGAAGCATTTGAAACCATGAGCCAAAATAAGCCTTTTCTTCTCTAAGTTGTTTGTGTCAAGTATTTTGGTCACAGAAACAAAAAGGTGACAAACACAAATGCTAAAGACTTTAAAAATCAAGATGGTAGATTTGCGGTAAGTGGTGGTTCTTAACAGTTCATGACTAGGGATTCAAACATGGAGGAAACTGCTTCTCTGGGAGATGAGTGAAAGGGGGATATTTCCGTCTGATATTGAGAATCACTCCACTGATTCTCAATATCAGAAAGCCTTGAACACTGGAAAAGTTTGGGTACATTAGACAAGGCTAAGGAACAGAATTGGAGCTGAGCTCCAGGCAGGGCTGGGGTGGAGGAAAAAATACAAGGTCTGAAAAGATAATAAGTGCTGGAATATGTAGTTGTGGGTGGACCCAGAGGCTATTCAGGAGCTTAGATCCATGAATTCCAGGCTGAAACCAACATATAAATCTGGCAGATGCCAACAGTGAGATCAAAAGTGAACCTAGAAAATCAGGAGAAACTCTGGCATGGAGATTTTCTGGCATGGAGACCATTTTGACTGGGGACAACAGAGATCAGAGAGGTCAGAGCAGGGAGAAAGCCTGTACCTCCTCTCTTGCTCTGTTGAATCACCAACAAGCACGACCAGCAGCAGGGAGAAAACTGAACAGGGCAGAGAGACAGACAAAGTTTAGTGCTCCAAAACAGCTTTGCTTATGGGTAATACAGAGCAGGGAAACCAGAGAAAGCCTGTGCCGCCTTCCTACCTCCATTGAACCTGCAGCCAACAGTGCACAGAACCAGTGGCAGGGAGAAACTTAATGGGGCACAGTGACAGAGTTCAGGGCTCCAAAATCTCCCTTAAGAAGGCAAACAAACAAACAAAAACTAACTCAGTATCCCCCCAAAACAGAACTAGTAAAGGACCAATTCCGGGTGGTGCTCTGCAGACAGTAGTGGGATATAGTCCTAGAAGCACCTTGATTCATTAATGCCTGAAAACTCCCCTTATAAAACAGACCTGGGGAAATAATAAACCAAATACCCACCCCTGGGAGCTTCATTTGCAGCAACTCATTGCACAGATCCCAGAGGGAGTCAAGCTGCCAGCATCTTCCATAGTTCATCACACTATTCTACTGAGAAGGGACTCTGAGAAACAGAAAGGCAGTTTGGTGCAGACAGCAGGCAAAAAAAAAAAAAAACCCTTTCACTGACCATTTTGCTTTTTTGTTTTTGTTATGTTTTGATTTGTTTTTGAATGCGTACTGATTGACAAATGATGGGCACTTATGCATTTATACACATACATATTTGTTTCTTTTTTTTAAGCATTTCCTTTTGTATGTGTGTGTGTGTGCCCTATATTTTTAAATTTTTTATTTTTTACCTTGTTTATTTTTTGGTAGATTAGGTCTTTGATGAGTATATTTTGGATTGAGTTCCTATTCACTATTTCACAAGTGTTGTCCTTTGTTTCTACTTCTCTCTTTTTTCTTGACAACAGCCAGACTCTGCTGCTCTTTCTCTTACTCTTCCTTTAACTCTTTTACTTCCATCTTTTAAAAAATTATTCTTTGTTTTTATTTTCCCCTCTTAAAAACACATCCTATGTCACCTCTGCATATAACCCACTCACCTCTTGAATCTCAAACCCTTTTCTACAGCCCCCTTCTCCTCTTCTTTTTCTCTTAAAGAATTCTGTGTTTAACCGGATACTTATACATATACATAGATCCTTATTTTTTCTCATTTCTACCATTTTATTTGGAGACAGTTATATTTTATGAATCAATATTTCAAAGGCTAAGTGTTTGATTAATATATATTAATTTTGTTCCTGTAAACTTTTTATTTCTTTTCTGTATATTTTTCTTTCTTTAATTTTTAAAAAATTTTTCTACATTTTATTTTGGTTTTTATTATTTTTTTCCTTTAAATTTTCTCTCTCTTTCTCTCTTTTCCTCCACTAACAGCTAACACTATTTTTCTCTCTTCCACTCTTTTTTAACTTTTTGCTTCTAGTTTTGCACCTCCTCCCTTGTAATCATCATATCCTACATTACTTATGTTATATCCCTGGTCATCACGTGTAATTGTAAACCCTTATGTAACTTTACTGATTTCACCATGGGCAAAAACTGATCATATCATTACTGAATATTGTAACAATCAACATTGTAGATTTCATTGAAAGAGCTATTTGATTTAATACTGTAAATTATTTACATCAGTTGTTACTATCTGTCTTCCCCTACACTATGAGGTACTGGAAACCTTCAGGGACATATAATTCTACAAGATAGAAACCTTACTGCCTCAAAATCAACTGTTGGATGGGTAGACATAAAAACAACAAAAAAATGCAAGGGAACAAATCACCTCAAACAAACCAAAATATGTCAAAACCAGAATCCATTGACACCACAGTGGAAGAAATGTCAGAGAAGGAATTTAGAATGTTCATAGTTAAGATGATCTGTGAGGTAAAGAACAATGAAAGGAACCAAATGTGGGTAACAAAAGATCACTTCAATAAAGAGAGAGAGATTCTGAAACAAACAGAAATCCTCAAAATAATGGAATCAATAAATCAAATAAAAAATTCAATGGGAAATATCACCAGCAGACTAGTCCACCTGTAAGGCAGAGTCTCGGGCAATGAAGGCAAAGTATATATCTTGAAAACAAAGTTGAGCATGGAGAAAAGATGGTGAGAGACCATTAACAGAACTTCTAAGAAATATGGGATAACATGAAGACCAAACTTAAGATTGGGATAGATGAAGGCTCACAGATATGAACCAAAGGAATGCATAATCTTTTCAATGAAATAATGTTTGAAAATTTCCCAAACCTTAAAAATTAAATGGAACATCAAATACAAGAAGCTTATAAGACCCCAAATATACAAAATTACAAAAGAACCACACTAAGGCACATTATTATGAAGATTCCTAACATACAGAATAAGGATAGAATTCTAAAGTCTGCCAGAGAAAAAAAGGTTAAGTAACATTTACAGGGAAACCAATTCAGATCTCAGCTGAATTTTAAACCCAGACCCTTAAAGCAAGTAATTCTTGGAATAATATATACCAAGTTTGAAAGAAAAGGGATGCCAACCAAGAATACTATACCCTGCAAAACTAAGCTTCACATTTGACAATTAAATAAAAACTTTCCATGATAAGCAAAAGTTAAAATAATTTAAAACCATATAACATTCTCAACAAAATGTAGGAATGAAAACTAAAAGTGAGGGCTTAGGCTGTAGCTCAGTTTCAGAGTGCTTGCCTAGCATGTGTGAGGCACTGTATTTGATCATTAGCACCACATAAAAATAAATAAAATAAAGGCATTTTGTCCATCTACAACTACAAAAACAACAACAAAAATAAACTTAAAAGTGAAATCCAGCAAAGAAAGGAATTACATTAGATAAATAGTCAATCAAAAAAAGAATCTATTTTAAATTTCAAAAAATTTCTCAATAATAACATTGAATGAAATGGTCTAAATTCATCAAAGACATAGACTGGCAGACTGGATTATAAAACAAAATTCAACAATATGCTGTCTTCAAGAGACTCACCTCATAGGCAAAGACATCTACAGATGGAAGCTAAAAAGATGGGAAAAAACTGACCATTCACATGGACTTCATAAATGAGCAGAAGTTTCTATCCTCATATCTAATAAAGTATACTTCAAGTCAAAATTAATCAGAAGGAACAAAGAAGGAAATTTCTTACTGCTTAAGGGAATTATACATCAACAAGACATAACAATCTTAAATATTTATTCCCCAAACAATGGAGCATTCTCATATATTAAACAAATCCTTCACAATATTAAGGCTCAAATATATCACAAGACAATAATACCAAGTGACTTCAACCTGCTTTTCTCACCAATCAATAGATCTTCACATCAAAAACTAAATAAAGAGAGCAGAGCCGCCGTCCGCGCCCACAAGGTAGGCAGACCTGCGACTGACCGGCAGAACAGGCCCAGCGACCTGCTGGCACGGTAGACATGTCACCCCAATTGGAGTAGGGGCAGAGCAGAGCCGCCGCCTGTGCCCGGAGCAGGCCCAGGGGCCCGCCAGTGTGGTAGTCACGTCACCACAATTGGAGTAGGGGCAGAGCACAGCCGCAGCCCGCACCCAGAACAGGCCCAGCAACCTGCCGGCGTGGTAGTCACATCACCCCAATTGGAGTAGGGGCAGAGCAGAGCTGCAACCCGCGCCTACAAGGTAGGCAGACCTACGACCAACCGGCAGAACAGGCCCAGCGACCCGTCAGCGTGGTAAACAGATCCCCCCAATTGGAGGAGGAGCACAGCCACGGCCCACCCCTACAAGGGAGACTTTTCAACTATACAAGAGCAATATAAATATATAGGGGGAAAATTCAATAACACAACAGTTTCACCAAGCAGAAAGAAACGCAAGCAGTATGAAAAGACAAGGAAAGAAAGGACCACAAGCAATGCAGGTCAACTCAACTTTAGAAGAGATAATAGCTGCAGCAGATGGAATGTCAGATAAAGAATTCAGGATATACATGCTTCAGATGATCTGGAGTCTCAAGGAAGATATTAGACAGCAAAATCAGACATTGAAAGATCACTTCGACAATGAATTACATAAACAAATCCAAGAAGCAAAAGATAAACTATACAGGGAGATAGAGGTTATAAAAAACAAACAAACAGAAATCCTAGAAATGCAGGAAGCAATAAACCAACTTAAAAACTCAATTGAGAATACTACCAGCAGAGTAGAACACTTAGAAGATAGAACATCAGACAATGAAGACAAAGTATTTCAACTTGAAAAGAACATAGACAGCTCAGCAAGACTGTTAAGAAACCATGAGCAGAACATCCAAGAAATATGGGATAATGTAGGAGACCTTCAATGATACATAAAATTATAAGAGGTTATGAGGGGCAAGGGGGAGGGAAAAAAAGGGAGAGAATTGAACAACAGCAGAGGAGGTAGAGAGGGAAGATGGGAGGGGAGGGGAGGGGAGGGGAGGGGAGGGGGGATAGTAGGGGATAGGAAAGGTAGCAGAATACAACAGTCACTAGTATGCCATTATGTAAAAATGTGAATATGTAACAGATGTGATTCTGCAATCTGTATTTGGGGTGAAAATGGGAGTTCAAAACCCAATTTGAGTCAAATGTATGAAAGATGATATATCATGAGCTATGTAATGTTTTAAATAATCAATAAAAAAAATGGGGCTGGGGATGTGGCTCTGTGGCCAAGTTCCCCTGAGTTCAATCCTCAATAAAAATATTATATTCATAGATAAAAAAAGAGACCAAACTTAAGAGTCATTGGGAAACAGGAAGGTATAGAGGTCCAAACCAAAGGAATGAGCAATCTGTTCAATGAAATAATATGAGAAAATTTCCCAGACTTGAAGAATGAGACAGAATCCCAAATCCTAGAAGCCTACAGGACACCGAATGTACAATCATAAGAGATGCACACCTAGACACATTATAATGAAGATGCCCAATATACAGAATAAGGAGAGAATTTTAAAAGCTACAAGAGAAAGGAAGCAGATTACATTTAGGGGTAAACCAATCAGGATAACAGCTGATCTTTCAACACAGACTCTGAAAGCTAGAAGATCCTGGAATAACATATTTCAAACACTGAAAGAAAATGGGTTCCAACCAAGAATTGTGTATCCAGTGAAATTAAGCTTCAGGATGGAAGATGAAATTAAAACCTTCCATGATAAACAAAAGTTAAAAGAATTCGCAGCTAGAAAACCATCTCTTCAAAACATTCTCGGCAAAATATTACAGGAAGAGGAAATGGAAAATATTAATGAAAACCAACAGCGGGAGGTAGTACAGTAAAGGGGGGAAATAATCAAAGAGGAAAACAAACCATGTTTAGTAACATAAATAAACAAATATGGCTAGAAGAACAACCCATATCTCAATAATAACCCTAAATGTTAATGGCTTAAACTCACCAATTAAGAGACACAGGCTAGTAGAATGGATCACAAAACAAGACCCAACAATATGCTGCCTTCAGGACACGCTTTTGATAGGAAAAGACATACATAGACTGAAGGTGAAAGGTTGGGAAAAATCATATAACTCATATGGACTTCGGAAACAAGCAGGAGTGTCCATACTCATATCAAATAAAATAGATTCAAGCCAAAGTTAATCAAAAGGGATGAAGAGGGACACTACATACTGCTCAAGGGAACCATACACCAACAAGACATAACAATCATAAATATATATGCCCCAAACAATGGTGCAGCTATGTTCATCAAACAAACTCTTCTCAAGTTCAAGAGTCTAATAGACCACCATACAAAATCATGGGAGACTTCAACACACCTCTCTCACCACTGGACAGATCTTCCAAACAAAAGTTGAATAAGGAAACTATAGAACTCAATAACACAATTAATAACTTAGACTTAATTGACATGTATAGAATATACCACCCAACATCAAGCAGTTACACTTTTTTCTCAGCAGCACATGGATCCTTCTCAAAAATAGATCATATATTATGTCACAGGACAACTCTTAGACAATATAAAGAGGTAGAGATAATACCATGCATCTTATCTGATCATAATGGAATGAAACTGAAAATCAATGATAAAAGAAGTAAGGAAAAATCATGCATCACTTGGAGAATGAACAATAGGTTACTGAATGATCAATGGGTTATAGAAGACATCAAGGAGGAAATTAAAAAATTCTTAGAGATAAATGAAAACACAGACACAACATATCGGAATCTATGGGACACATTGAAAGCAGTTCTAAGAGGAAAATTCATTGCATGGAGTTCATTCCTTAACAAAAGAAAAAACCAACAAATAAATGATCTCATACTTCATCTCAAAATCCTAGAAAAAGAAGAGCAAAACAACAGCAAAAGAAGTAGAAGGCAAGAAATAATTAAAATCAGAGCTGAAATTAATGAAATCGAAACAAAATAAACAATTGAAAAAATCGACAAAACTAAAAGTTGGTTCTTTGAAAAAATAAATAAAATTGACAGACGCTTAGCCATGCTAACGAAGAGAAGAAGAGAGAACTCAAATTACTAGCATATGGAATGAAAAAGGCAATATTACAACAGACACTTCAAAAATACAGAAGATAATCAGAAATTGTTTTGAATCCTTATACTCCAATAAAATAGAAGATAGTGAAGGCATCGATAAATTTCTTAAGTCATATGATCTGCCCAAATTGAGTCAGGAGGATATAGATAACCTAAACAGACCAATATCAATAGAGGAAATATAAGAAACTATCAAAAGACTACCAACTAAGAAAAGCCCAGGACTGGATGGGTACACAGCAGAGTTTTACAAAACCTTTAAAGAGGAACTAATACCAATACTTTTCAAGCTATTTCAGGAAATAGAAAAAGAGGAAGAAGTTCCAAATTCATTCTAGGAGGCCAACATCACCCTGATTCCTAAACCAGACAAAGACACTTCAAAGAAAGAAAACTACAGACCAATATCTCTAATGAACCTAGATGCAAAAATCCTCAATAAAATTCTGGCAAATCGGATACAAAAACATATCAAAAAAATTGTGCACCATGATCAAGTAGGATTCATCCCTGGGATGCAAGGCTGGTTCAATATACAGAAATCAATAAATGTTATTCACCACATCAATAGACTTAAAAATAAGAACCATATGATCATCTCAATAGATGCCGAAAAAGCATTCGACAAAGTACAGCATCCCTTTATGTTCAAAACTCTAGAAAAACTAGGGATAACAGGAACATACCTCAATATTGTAAAAGCAATCTATGCTAAGCCTCAGGCTAGCATCATTCTGAATGGAGAAAAATTGAAGGCATTCCCTCTAACATCTGGAACAAGACAGGGATGCCCTCTCTCACCACTTCTGTTCAACATAGTTCTCGAAACACTGGCCAGAGCAATTAGACAGATGAAAGAAATTAAAGGCATTAAAATAGGAAAAGAAGAACTCAAATTATCACTATTTGTAGATGACATGATTCTATACCTAGCAGACCCAAAAGGGTCTACAAAGAAACTATTAGAGCTAATAAATAAATTCCCAAAGTGGCAGGATATAAAATCAACACGCATAAATCAAAGGCATTCCTGTATATCAGGGACAAATCCTCTGAAATGGAAATGAGGACAACCACTCCATTCACAATATCCTCAAAAAAAATTAAATAAAATACTTGGGAATCAACCTAACAAAAGAAGTGAAAGACTTATACAATGAAAAGTACAGAACCCTAAAGAGAGAAATAGAAGAAGATCTTAGAAGATGGAAAAATATACCCTATTCATGGATAGGCAGAACTAACATCATCAAAATGGCGATATTACCAAAAGTTCTCTATAGGTTTAATGCAATGCCAATCAAAATCCCAATGGCATTTCTTGTAGAAATAGAGAAAGCAATCATGAAATTCATATGGAAAAATAAAAGACCCAGAATAGCAAACACAATGCTAAGCAGGAATTGTGAATCATCGGTATAGCGATGCCAGACTTCAAACTATACTACAGAGCAATAGTAACAAAAACAGCATGGTACTGTTACCAAAACAGGCGGGTGGACCAATGGTACAGAATAGAGGACACAGAAACCAATCCACAAAACTACAACTATCTTATATTTGATAAAGGGGCTAAAAGCATGCAATGGAGGAAGGATAGCATCTTCAATAAATGGTGCTGGGAAAATTGGAAATCCATATGCCACAAAATGAAACTGAATCCCTTTCTCTTGCCATGCACAAAAGTTCACTCAAAATGGATCAAGGAGCTTGATATCAAATCAGAGACATGGCATTTGATAGAATAAAAAGTTGGCTACGATCTACATACTGTGGGGTTAGGCTCCAAATTCCTCAATAGGACACCCATAGCACAAGAGTTAATAACTAGAATCAACAAATGGGACTTACTCAAACTAAATTTTTTTTTTCTCAGCAAAAGAAATAATAAGAGAGGTAAATAGGGAGCCTACATCCTGGGAACAAATCTTTACTCCTCACACTTCAGATAGAGCCCTAATATCCAGAGTATACAAAGAACTCAAAAAGTTATACAATAAGATAGCAAATAACCCAATCAACAAATGGGCCAAGGACCTGAACAGACACTTCTCAAAGGAGGACATACAATCAATCAACAAGTACATGAAAAAATGCTCACCATCTCTAGCAGTCAGAGAAACGCAAATCAAAACCACCCTAAGATACCATCTCACTCCAGTAAGATTGGCAGCCATTATGAAGTCCAACAACAACAAGTGCTGGCGAGGATGTGGGGAAAAGAGTACACTTGTTCATTGTTGGTGGGACTGCAAATTGGTGCGGCCAATTTGGAAAGCAGTATGGAGATTTCTTGGAAAGCTGGGAATTGAACCACCATTTGACCCAGCTATTCCCCTTCTCAGTCTATTCCCTAAAGACCTAAAAAGAGCATACTACAGGGACACTGCTACATTGATGTTCATAGCAGCACAATTCACAATAGCAAGACTGTGGAACCAACCTAGATGCCCTTCAATAGACGAATGGATAAAAAAAAAATGTGGCATTTATACACAATGGAGTATTACTCTTCATTGAAAAATGACAAAATCATAGAATTTGCAGGGAAATGGATGGCATTAGAGCAGATTATGCTAAGTGAAGCTAGCCAATCCCTAAAAAACAAATGCCAAATGTCTTCTTTGATATAAGGAGAGTAACTAAGAACAGAGTAGGGGTGAAGAGCATGAGAAGAAGATTAACATTAAACAGGGATGAGAGGTGTAAGGGAAAGGGAGAGAAGGGAAATTGCATGGAAATGGAAGGAGACCCTCAGGGTTATACAAAATTACATACAAGAGGAAGTGAGGGGAAAGGGAAAAAAACAAGGGGGAGAAATGAATTACAGTAGAGGGGGTAGAGAGAGAAGAGGGGAGGGGAGGGGAGGGGAGGGGGGATAGTAGAGGATAGTAAAGGCAGCAGAATACAACAGACATGAGTATGTCAATATGTAAATCAGTGGATGTGTAACCGATGTGATTCTGCAATCTGTATTTGGGGTAAAAATGGGAGTTCATAACCCACTTGAATCAAAGTGTGAAATATGATATATCAAGAACTATGTAATGTTTTGAACAACCAACAATAAAAATTAAAAAAAACTAAAGAAGCCATAGAACTAAAAATTATAATTCATGATTTTTACTTAACCTATATAATATTTCATCCCTCAGTGATGAAATATTATGTATATGAATAAACTTTCTCTTCAGCAGCACATGGAACATTCTCTAAAATAGACCACATCTTAGTCCACAAAGCAATTATTGCCAAATACAAAAAAGTAGACATACTACCTTGCATTCCATCAGATCAGAATGGAGTTAAATTAGAAATTAACAATAAAATAAAAAATAGAAGCTACTCTAACACCTGGAGACTAAATAACATACTACTGAATGATGAATGGATAGCAGAATACGTCATCAGGGATGAAATGAAAAAAAATACTTAGAGGTAAATGAGAATAGTGAGACAATGTATCATAATGTCTGGGACATTATGAAGGCAATTCTTAGAGGAAAGTTCATTGCATTGAGCTCATTTGTTAAAAGAACAGAAAATCACCCTGTAAATAACTTAACCATATATCTCAAAGCCCTATAAAAAGAACAAACCAACCCCAAGAGCAATAGAAGACAAGAAAAAATAAAACAGCAAAAATCAATAAAAGTGAAAGGAAAAAAATCAATGAAATAAAAGTTGGTTCTTTGCAAAAATAAACAAAATCGATAAACCCTTACCCAAGTTAACAAATAAAAAAAAAAACAGAGAAAACACAAATGACTAAAATTTATGATGAAAAAGGAAATATTACCACAGATACTACTGAAATACAAATGATAATCAGATGGTACTTTGAAAATCTATACTCTCATGAAATAGAAAATGTGAAGACATCAACAAATTTCTAGAGATATATGACCTATTCAAATCTAATCAAGGGGACATAAATAATTTAAACATATCAATTTCAAGCAATGAAGTTGAAGACAAATTCAGAAGTCTACCAAGAAAAAAAAGCCCAGGACCAGATGGATTCTCAGCCCATTTCTACCAGAACTTCAAAGAAGAACTTCCACCAATACTCCTAAAATTACTTCATGAAATAGAAAAGGAGGAACACTTCCAAACTGTTTCTGTGAAGCTAGTATCACCCTGATAACAAAACCAGACAAAAACACATCAAGGAAAGAAAAAATCAGAAGACCAACATCCCTGATGAACATAGATTTAAAAATTCTTCATAAAGTCCTGGCAAATTGCATACAAAAACATATTAAAAAGATAGCACATCATAGTCTAGTGGAGGTTGATTCAACATACTGAAACCAATAAATGTAATTCATCTCATAAATAGGTTTAAAGATAAGAACCTCATGATTACCTCAATAGATGCAGAAAGAGCATTTGAAAAAATTTCAGCATCCATTCATGCTCAAAACATTAGAAAAACTAGAGATGTAGGAACATATCTCAACATTGTAAAGGCTATCTATGCTAAACCCAAGGCCAACATCATTCTAAATGGAGAAAAACTGAAACCATTCCCTCTGTAAACTGGAACAAGACAGGGATGCCCTCTTTCACCACTCCTATTCAACATAGTCCTCGAAACCCTAGCCAGAGCAACTAGACAAAAGAAATAAATTAAAGGGATATGATTAGAAGAAGAGCTCAAACTATCTGTATTTGCTGGTGAGTTGATCCTATATTTAGAAGACCCAAAAAACTCTTCTAGAAAGCTTCTAGAACTCATAAACAAATTTAGAAAAGTAGAAGGGTATAAAATCAATACAAATAAATCAATTGCATTTCAATACAGCAATGATATATCAGCTAAAAGAGAAGTCAGGAAAACGATTCCCTTTATAATAGCCTCAAAAAAATAAAATATTTGGGAATCAACCTAACAGGAAAGGTGAAAGACCTCTATGATGAAAACTACAGAACACTAAAGAAAGAAATTGAAGAAGACCTCAGAAATTGGAAAGATCTCCCATATTCTTAAATAGGCAGGACTGATATTATCAAAATGGCCATACTACCAAAAGTGCTATACAGACTTTTCTTCATAAAAATAGAAAAGTCAATAATGAAATTCATTTGAAAAAATAAGAAAATAGCCAAAGCAATCCTTCGTGAGAAAAGTGATGCAGGAGGCATAAAAATATCAGACATTAAATTATACTACAGAACTATAGTAACAAAAGCAGCATGGTATTAGCACCAAAACAGACATGAAGACCAATGGAACAGAATAGAAGACATAGAGACACAACCACATAAATACAGTTATCTCAACCTAGACAAAGATGCCATAAACATACATTGGAAAAAAGATAGCCTCTCCAACAAGTGGTGCTGTGAAAACTGGAAATCCATATGTAATAGAATGAAATTGAACCCCTATCTCTCACCCTTCACAAAACTCAATTCAAATTGGATCAAGGACCTAGGCATTAGATCAGAGACCCTGTGCCTACTAGAAGATAAAGTAAGTCACATCCTACATGATTTCAGCTTATGAACTGACTTTCTCAGTAAGACACTTAAACATAAGACTTAAAATCAAGAATCAATAAATGGGATAGTATCAAACGGAAAAGCTCTTCACAGCAAAGGAAACAACCAAGAACATAGAGAGAGAGCCTACAGAGTGGGAGAACATCTTTACCATCTGTTCCTCAGATAGAACATTAATCTCTAGGTTATACACTCAAAAATCTTAACACCAGAAAAATAAATAACCCAATCAATAAATGAGTGAAGGAACTGAACAAATACTTCACAGAAGAAGAAATATAAATGGTAAAAAAAAAAAAATCATTCAACATCTTTAGCAATTAGAGAAATGCAAATTAAAGCTGCACTGAGATTGTATCTCACTCTAGTACGAATGGCAGTTATCAAGAATACAAGTTAACAATAAATGTTTGTAAGGATGTGGGGAGAAAGTTACTCATACATTATTAGTAGGACTGCACATTAGTGCAATCATTATGGAAAGCAGTATGGAGATTCCTTGAAAACTTGAAATGAAACCACAATTTGACCCAGTTATCCCACTACTCACTCTATACCCAAAGGACTTAAACACAGCATACTATAGTGACACAGCCAAATCCATGTTTATAGCAGCTCAACTCACAAGAGTCAAACTATGGAAAAAAAAGCTAGCTGCTCTGAACAGATGAATGGATAAAGAAAATGTGGTATATACACAGAGTTGTATATTAGCCATAAAGAAAGATGTAGTAATGGCCTTTTCTGGTAAATGGAAGGAACTGGAGAATATAATGTTAATTGAAATAAGCCAATCCCCCAAACCAAAGGCCAAATGTTCTCTCTCAAAATAACACAGGGTAGGGAGAAGAAGAATAGAAATCCATTGGATTAGACAAAGGGGAATGAAGGGAAGGGAGGTGGGAGGGGAATAGGAAGGACAGAAGAATTAATTGGACATAACATTGCTAACCTTGTATTTGAATACATGCCCAAGGTAACTCCACATCATGTACAACCAGAAGAATGGCATCCTAAATACAGTGTTATACTGTATGTATAATTTGCCAAAATACATTCTAGGTCATGTATAACTAAAAAGAACAAATTAAAAAAAGACTTTAAAATTGCATATATAAACTTTAACATATAAATTATACAAATTTAAAAAATAGGGGCTGGGGATGTGGCTCAAGCGGTAGCGCGCTCGCCTGGCATGCGTGCGGCCCGGGTTCGATCCTCAGCACCACATACCAACAAAGATGTTGTGTCTGCCGAGAACTAGAAATAAATATTGAAAATTCTCTCTCTCTCTCTCTCTCTCTCTCTCTCTCTCTCTCTCTCTCCTCTCTCACTCTCTTTAAAAAAAAAAAACAAATTTAAAAAAATAAATATAAACTATTAGATAAGCACATACAATAAATCACAAATTAACACAAATCTCAGTTATATGATCTCTAATTGTTTCTTACATTTTCCCAGTCTATTTTTCTTTGGATCAATATATGTAGTAAAGATATGTAGTCATCTAGATAAGGCAGAGGAGTTAGAGGAGAAGAGAGGGGATATGGGGTTAGAAATGATGGTGGAATGTGATGATCATTATTATACAAAGTACATGTATGAAGACATGAATTGGTGTGAATATACTATGTATACAGCCAGAGATATGAAAAATTGTGTTCTATACATGTAATAAGAATTTAATGCATTCTGCTCTCATATAAATAAAAAAAGATATGTAGTCATACCATAACACTATAAATACTTGTCTTAAATCTACTTTTCTAAGTCTAACTTTATACTACAAGTAGATTTCAGTGTCATTAACCTTTAAATTTTAATATATGCTTGGGATATTATATTTTATACATGTTTCATACATTTGTTTTTAAATTTCCCTAGGTCACATCCTTCTTGTTTTTGTTTGTCTTTGTATTTAATTGTGGTGCTTTGAACATCCCTATGACTAAAATGTTGCACATATGCCTGGCCCTTTTGGTAGAATGAACTCTTAAACGTAAATCAAAGGGTCTGAATAAATTTGGGGCTCTTTTTTTTGGTACTTGGAATTGAACTCACATCCCCAACCCTTTTTGTATTTTATTTAGAGACAGGGTCTCACTGATTTGCTTAGTGCCTTGCCATTGCTGAGGCTGGCTTTGAACTCGTGATCTTCCTGCCTCAGCCTCCTGAACCTGCTGGGACTACAGGTGTGTACCACCATGCCTGGTCTGGGCCCTTGAGTACATAGCCAAGTCAAATTTCAAGAAAATGCTAAGGATCTTGATTATAGCCACCTCCAGTACCATAAGGGAGGGTTCATTTACATATATCTTAAGCCAAAACTGGATGCTATACATGTTCCAATGTTACTGATTATTAATTTGTTTCAAGTTTGTAAGGAAAAAGTGGTCACATGTGGATGTTTTTCAATGTGCAATGTTATGGGAACATTTCTTCTCATTGTTGATGTTTCCTTCATGTGATAGGAGCTCCATTAGACTAATATTCTAGGCTCTTCCTTTTCCTCTTTCACCCTGTCCCTGTGAAGATAAAGTGCCTTTTCTGACCGATGGATGTGAAAGGAGGGTTGCTCATGGGTCATTAGGCTGAGACCTTCTTTTTCTCTACTCAGGGGTACATTCTAACCCTGGAACTAAGGTATCCTTGCTTTCCCCCATGCCTGACTAGGTAAAGAATTCAGCCTAATTTGAGGATTCAGAGTTAAAAAGTTGGTAGCATATAGTTATAAGCAATGATTACAACTACCAGATTCATTTGTAATAAAAAGACTAGTTCGTAATGCACACGATCTATTAGTTTTTCTTTGTTATCAATTGGTTGAGAGCTAGAGTTAGTGGGACTGGAATAGTAGTGTTAGGACTTCACAAAGACCTCAACTTGAATTCTATTATTTTAGAGGTTGAATATATTTTTATGTTTACTAGATGATTGTATATCTATAAATTATTTGTCCATTTTGTATTATATCAGTGTCTTGTTAAAAAACAAATGTTTCTGCAATACCACACATTAGCTTTGTTCTCCCATATGCATTTGAAATGTTTTCTCTAGTTAAATAGTTGTCTTTATTTTGTTCTGGTATTATTTTGATATTCTGAAGATGGTTTCTTTTTAAATATGTGTGCGCGCACACATATACACACACAAACACACACACACAGAGTCAGATATTTCATTCTTATCCTTTGTGGTTTCTGTTTTGGTTTTCAATAATCTTTTAAAGTATTGTTAGAAACTAGTCTGTGTAGACTGCTGAAACAAACCTAGAATGATTAAATTGTTTCTAAATGTGATTTCAGGTGGCTTTTTAGATCCATTCTAATATAACTAAAATTGACTTAATCTACTTAAGAATAATTACTTGAAAAAAATAAAAGTCTATTAGAAAATTTTCATAAATGTGCAACTTATAACATCAGGTAGTACTATTCAATATATCCTTGGTATATAATTTAAAATATCCTATTATAGACTTAATATATATTTTTCTTGCACTATTTGAGACCTTATATTTTTGTCTTTTAATTTATAACAAATCTTTTAGTAAATATCTGTTTAGCAAATGAATCCTGTTTGCACTAGACTAGCAATAGTTCTCAAAGTGTGGTCCTTCAATAAGCAGCATCAGCATCACCTAGAAACTTGTTAAAAGTGCAAATCCCAGCAATACTCAGACCTCCTGGACCAGACACTAGACTTAGGGCCCAGCACATGCTATAGAAATTCTGATGTAAACTGAAGTTTTCAAAGTGCTGAGCAAAAGATACTGGATAGGTATACTATTAATCCCTAATCATAATCTCTAGGAATCAATTATTAAATTTTAGCTGAAAACACTAGTTTATTCCCCAGCTGTTTAAAATGAAATGGTCTAATATTCTGATGGCAAAAATGCAATGTGTAATGAGCATAAATATATATGGCCAAGACTAGCCTTAAGAACCTTTATGCGAAATGTTTCATGTTTGGTGAAATTTACTGAAAAGACATCTCCACTGAATTGATAGAACTGTTGGAAGACAAGGGTTTTTGTGAAACATTTCTAAGTTGAAATATCTATACATTAGAGACCTACAAGTTAAAAGTAAACAACCAGTTGCTAATGATTGCTCCTATTTTGCAATACGTGATAATAATTATTTATTTTATATCATTTTTTAAATTATTAGTGAGTATTGGATAACTATACAAAGTATTTCAAAATACAGAATAGAATCTAGAAGCTTATATTAGGAAGTAAATGGAAAACATAATCCAAAATGAGGTCAAACTGCTAAATCCTTGACTGAATTTCAGCTAACTTTCTATTGCATCAGAAATAAAAATGTGTCAATATGTAGTAGAGTCAGTACTTGTTTGAATAATTAAAACACATATGAAAGAACAGAAATAAGAATTTCATTGCAAGGTTATTCACTGGTCCTTCATTCTCATTTTCTCATTTTTAAAGATCAGTTCAATAATATTTTGTGATAGTTTTGCATAATGTAACACTTGTGAACTCTAATCCTCCTAGAAAATCTCTTATTTTCTGTGCCCCCTTCTCTGATATTGTGTCTGCCTTTCTATAATTGGATTTCCTTGCACTTCTTTCTTCAACTTCTTGACTGTGGTTGTTGCACAAGTATAATGATTTTTTTAAAAAAATCTTTATTAACTTTTCTCCGTATGTGTTCCATTGAAAATGTGATAATACTTTCTTTCACTGGCCCATTTATAAATTTAAACCTTCACACACACTTTCTTTTCTTCTTCTTTCTTTCATCTTTTAACATATTCTTTATTATGTGCAAGCACTAACTTCTCTTAATTTTTTTGTTTTCTTTTTATTGGTTGTTTTTAGTTGTATGTAACATTAGGATTCATTTTGATATAATTATAAAAACATAGAATAAAATTTATTCTAATTCAGCCCCAGTACTTCCTGTTTCCCTCCCCTCCTCTCACCTCCTGCTCCCTTCCCTCTACTCTACTAATTTATTTACTTTTAAGTTTTTTTTTTTATTGTTGGTGTTTTGTAGTTGTACATTATGGTGAGATTCACTGTGGTATATTCATATATGTACATAGGAAAGTTAAGTCAGATTCATTACATTGTTCTTCACCCATCCAATCCCTCATCCCTCTCTCCAATTCCATTCTTCCATTCAAATCTTTCTTCTGTTTTATGAAATCCCCTCTTTTTCCCTGTCCTGTCTCATTCTCCCCACCTCTCTCTCTCCCTCTCTCCTTCTCCCTCTCCCCCTCCCCCCTTTATTTTGGACTAGCTTCCACATATCAGAGAACTTTTGGTTTTGTCTTAATTTACTTAGCCTGATAGTCTCCAATTCCATCTATTAACAAGCAAATGCCATAATTTCATTTTTCTTTATGAGTAACACTCCATATTGTAAATGTACCACATTTTCTTTATCCATTCATCTGTCAAAGGGCACCTAGGTTGCTTCCATAGCTTAGCTGTCATGAATTGTGCTCTATAGACATTGATGTGCCAGTATAGCATGCTGATTTTAGAACTTTTGTATATATACCTATGAGTGGGAAAGCTGGGTCGTATGGTGGTTCCATTCCTGGTTTTCTGAAGAATATCTGTATTGCTTTCCAGAGTGGTCACACTAGTTTACAGTCCCACCAAAAGTGTATGAGTACACATTTTCCCTCACCTCCTTACCAATATTTATTTTCCTTTCCATTAAGTCCAAATTTTATATTTGAATGTGACCCTTTAATTCAAATAATCTATAATTGTAAAGCTAAATTAATAATTTATTTTCTAAAACATTTCCAATTCCAACTCCTTATTCCTATCAAAGTTAGCATTATTCAGCCATGATGCAAGCACTGCTTTGAGTTTCCATTTTCCTTTACCTTCTCTAGGTAAATATCCTAAAATAATTTTTATTGTATGTTGATGTACAGATTATACAGAATATTTACGTATTTTAATCATTTATCTTTATAGCAAATTTGGTTTAAATATGAAAAAATAGGAAGCATATCTCAGAGACACTGAATCACTGATGAAGTCTTGATTAGGACCAAGTTCTCTATTTTAGAAAAATACCTCTGTTTTGCATCTTCTTTACTTATGTCCTCTGACAAAGAACCAAGTATGACATTAGAGAAATATAAAAGGTGTTTAATCATTCTGAGTCTTATGAAAACCTGTTTTTTTAACTTGTGATAGAGCAGTGAGTATGATTCTTGTCAAAATTTTCTATAAATTTATTGAAGTCAGATTTAATACTGGATACCAACTGGTCAAAAGCAAAATTCACCTATTCTTCAGAAAGATGAATATTGAACTAGGAGAGAAAAATCCTTGAGCAGCTAAGCAAATTCAACATACCCTAGATTTCCACTTAGTACTCTGACTTTAGGTTTAAGCATTCCACCTGGAACAAGGTTAGCAGCAAGTCACTATGATGAAAGATAAGATAAGCCTGAGATTGTTCAGAGTAAAGGATTAGGAGAATGAAATTATTTTCATAGTCTTTGCTTAGTGTATGATAAATTTTCAATTTAGGTTTTCTCTCTAGCATTTGAGAAAGAGTCTTCTGTTTCATGTGAATTTGTTTTTGTTTGCTTCAGCCTTTCTTAAAAACTGCAAACCCACAATTTTAAGGACTTCTTGTATTTATTTGATTGTGTATTTTTTCTTATGAGAGGAGGATTTTAGTTTTCTCTTAAACATAATCACTTTCCTCCTAGACTAGAATTGATTCCCCAAAAGCAGAATTTTAACAAAAATATCAGTGCAAGTGGATTATCTGAAGAGTGAACCCAGGAAGCCTAAGCAAAAAAGAAAGGAAACTAAGATGGGAAAAACAGAAAATCAAGAATGGGATAAAAGGGGATTATTGGTGTGGGCAATTAGAGCTCTATGGAAACCCTCAGGTACTGTATAGGCTAGGGTTCAGAATTGTCCCAGTAGAAAGTGTGGAATCTAGCAATTTTTTTACCATGCCTGTTCATTTCTCATCAAAGGATATTCATAAGGGTGTTTAAGCTCTAACATTTCTTATTTGCCATGAATTTAGGCTGAGCAAGAGCCATCTGCTTTAGAGAAAGCTCACAGGGAAGCAAAAAGACAAATGTGGTGCAGAAACTGTCTACTGTGGCTGTGGTTGAACTTGGAGAAAGGTGCTAGGAGAAATTTCTGTGAATCAGTGGTATTTGCTAAATTATTTATACAGATTTGTAAAAATATATTTCCTTGGTACCTTTTTTGTGCTAAGTAGTGGCAGGGTATTATTAGGAAGATATGGATTGACAAAGATAGAAATCTGGTCTTTTCTTTCAGTCCCCTTATCAAATAATCTTCATCCTTATTGAATCTTATTCAAAAATATATTTTATGCTTTTCCCCTCCTCTCTGTTTTTCCTGACAATGCTATAGTTTAGGCTCTCACCATAATTATTCATATGGATTACTGAAGAAATCTCTTAATTGGTCTTCTTGCTTTCACTTTCATTCTGCTTAAAACTATTTAAAGGTTCTCTGTGAATTTCAGAATAGAATTCAAACTCTTCCTCCACTTGCTGTGTGTCTTCCCAGAATCAGTCTTGCTTGTCTCCCTAGAATCACCTTTCTTCCCTTCATCTCACATACATGTATGGTTCATCCATGCATGCGAAGATGATTTCTGTTTCCTGAATTCACCAGGCTACATATAGTGTATGACTTCCCATTGTGACCTCTCTTTTAAAATGAGTCTCCACCTCCAGCAGCAACTCCTACTATTATGCTTTATTTTCGAATTAACTCCTAGTGTTAGATCAGGTGACCTCTTTCAATGTCTTTGTTACCCTTTCTTTATCTCCATGCAGTCCCTACATTTTTCCTATAATTATTTTATTTATTTATTTTTGTAATGGGGATTGAACTCAGGGGCACTTGACCACTGAGCCACATCCCCAGCCCTATTTTGTATTTTTATTTGGAGACAGGGTCTCACTGAGTTGCTTAGCACCTCTCTGTTGCTGATCCTCCTGACTCATTCTCCAGGGGCACTAGGATTATAGGTTTGCTTGCCACCATTCCTGGCTCTATTTTATACATTGCCACTACCCCCAGCTCTATTTTATATATTATTAACACATTATTTTATTGCACTCTATTTTGAATAGTCTCCCTCTTCAAGTAGCCTATGAACTTCTTTAAAACAAAGATTTATTTATTTCATGTCTGGGTGCATGCCCCAAATCCTTAAATAGTGTTCATTTTCAATAATATCAACTGAATGTGCATTGTTGAAAAAAGAACATTTCCATTAACTCCAAGAGTCTCACAGAATAAGGCATGGTGTATGTCCTTAAGAACATATACTCCGATGGCCTTTTACTTTGAGAAATTTAAATACATGGCAGATGAGAATATAAAATAACTGCAAATGCTTCCCTGTTGGCTTTATATGACTTTAGTGAGCATGCTGTAGTATGAAGTATCCATGATAAAGCAAAATTCCTTGGCATTACCTATAGGCCTCATTCTCGGTAATCATGGTTCTAATTTCTGCTGGGTCTCTCTACGAACTCCTTGAGACTCCACATCCTCTGAATCTGATAAAAAATCTCGCATTTAGCTCTGTGGCACTACAATGGTTTAGTATTCCATGGTCTTCTCTCTCTTTGCCTAATTTTGGAAATGTTTATAATATAGCTTTAAAAAGGCAATGAGACAGCTGGTAAAGGAATTCTTTCTCTCTGCCTTTATTTAGCAGTTGCTACATAAAGAAGAAAAATAGCATCTTTCTCATGATTCATCATCTTTTACCCCTATATTAGCATCAAAAAGAAGTTATCCCTCAGTTGATTTATGACAATAAAAGTTTGTGATTGGCAGTGCTTTGGGCTCTTTTGATTTCCAAATCAAAAAGATTAAGTTTAAATGAGAAGAGTAGTCAAATATGCCAAATCTGAGAATACTAACACAAGAATTACTGACAGTCATTGTGTTGATAAAGTCTCTCTCCCTGACCACACTTTAGACAGGATACTCCTGGGCCTTCTTTTCAATTAGGTATTGTCCTATCTTTGTCCTTCTTAGTCCAATTGTAACAAGAATTCTGCATGTCATTTTAGTCAGAATTCCGTTATCCTTGATGTCTCCTCTTAGTAATTTTCCATCCATCACTGTCCCCACTCCCACTCTACCCCTTAGATACAAATTTCTGAAAGACATCACTCTATTGAGAGAGAGCCCTATCTCTCTCACCTATTGATATTTTCTTCACACTTATTGCAATAGTCCTGCAAAAAATAAAATATTCTGTGCAATTTTAATATCTCAGAATAAATGTTTTCAATATTAAATGAGTGTCCAGTATAATAAAATTTTTGAGAATTTCCTCATGTTTTCTAAAATCAAATCAAAATCCTTAAGCTTGTACTTTTTTCTACCAAAGTACATGTCTAAATAATGGAGCAGAAGTATGTGTGGTGAAATTTACCCAATTTATCCTAATAATATTACTAATAAAGAACTGTGTCATGCAATTTCCTCCTATCAGGGCCTTTTTCACACTTTTTCTTCTTCCTTGAATATTCATCCTTTCCCTTGCCTCTATCTCTGAGACTGTCTCAGCTTAACTATCTCAGTTGAGTATCCTAACTAATTTGTGTAAGTAATGCTCTCCCTTACTTACTATCATCAAATCTGAGGGAATTTAATATAATTAATAAGTCCACAGGTATATCTTAATCTAATAGATTACTACTTTCCCCCCTTTCAATAAGCTAGCCAGCCATAGGTTGTATTCATTAACTTATACTACAATATTAATGACAATAATTCCATAATTAATTCATGTTAAATGAGCAAATTTTCACCAAAAAATAATTATGGATTATTATCTGGGTATGTTAGTGAAAAAACATGAATATATCTAATACCATATTGAAAAAATTATACATTAGCTCCAGTTTTTTAAAACCTAAAAAGTTTATGCTATTATTCCCTTTCAGTGGATTAAAATACAAAGTTCCTGAATGTTTGAGAAGCTTGCAGAAAAGCCTATGTACAATAAGTGGAAAAGCTGAGATTTAATGGCAAATCTGTTTTATTCAAACTATTCATATCCTGCTTGTTAATCTTGCCAGAATTGCAACATATTGTGCAACAAATCTACAAAAGAATCTCTCCAGAAGAAGCCTTAAGGGATTACATCCTGAAGAACTGGAGATATGGGCTGGGGATGTGGCTCAAGCGGTAGCGCGCTCGCCTGGCATGCGTGCGGCCCGGGTTCGATCCTCAGCACCACATACCAACAAAGATGTGTCCGCGGAGAACTAAAAAATAAATATTAAAAATTCTCTCTCTCCCTCCCTCCCTCCCTCCCTCCCCTAAAAAAAAAAAAAAAAGAAAAAAAAAAAGAACTGGAGATATGTGAGTACTCATCTGTTTCCTGCTGTTTATCCTTCTCTCATTTGCATGATGCTATTGATATGCATGCAAGACAAAAATTTCCTCAAGGAGGCATGACATAAAGCCCACAAACTACTTTCTTCCCCCCAGATTAATTCCTTTAAGGTTGCCCAGAAAGATTATATAACTAACTTCCCTCACGGCTGGTTCTCTGTGAACACTAAATAGGAACAACCTTGTAAAGGCCAATTGAGGTTAGAAATCCATAAATATTAACTGTTTAGGAATTTAAAAGGGAGAACATCATTCGTCCTTTCATTCTAAATATTCTTATGCCCAAAATACACATACTCTATATGAGAATGACGTAAAGGATTGCTGGACACATCAAAAGAAATAAATCATACAGAGTTTGAGATTTAAAGGAATCAAACATTCATAAAATGTGATGATTTTCTTATCTATCCACTTTAAAGGGTTGGAGGTGGAACTCAGAATGACTTTCAGTGAATTTTCTATATTACTCTGCATGGATTATACTTGTTGTGCTTGGTTTATTCAGTTCCTTCTTCAGTAAAACAGCAAAGTGGCTTTCGATTTTTCCTTTTGCTTCTGATTATACAGTGAAATCAGCCCATGACATGAGTTTGCCTCTATTCTTACCTTCAACATGTACAGAGATTAGAAGAAAAATGAAATGGGAAAAATCTATTTCACTTTCTGCCATGACCAATGTGTTCATATAGCCGGTAAAATTGCTACCACTTGAGATCTCAATTAGTTTAACATGATGAAGTGTTAATCTTTCATGAATTCAGTAGTCACCTCTTATCAGCAGGGGATATATTCGAAGTCCCAAAGTGAAAATTTGAAACTGCAAGTAGTAATGAACTTTATATACACTAGTTTTTACGTATACAGACAGGCATACATATCACAGATGGGATTAATTTATAAATTAATCACAATAAAAATTAACAACAGTAACTAATAATAAAGACAGCTATAAAAATGTAAGTTAATGGAAGTTAATCTGGTATCTGAGATAGCATCTAAGGTAACTCAGATAGTGACTTAAGGGCTGGTAGCATGTACAGCATGGATATGTTATACACAGGGATAATTCTCATCCTAGGCGGGATGGAGTGGGATGGCACAATATTTTGTTTTACTACTCAGAACAGTATATAATTTTAAATTTATTAATTGTTTATGTAGTTTTCCATCTAATATTTTCAGAGTGATTAACTGCAGGTAACTGAAACCATGGGAATTGAATCCATAGATAGAGGAGTTGCTGTGCTTTAAATTCTCTTTAAAACACTGAGTGTTTATAAATGTATAAAAATTTTATTGGTAGATATTTTTGCAAAAGTCATCACCCATAAAAACATATGAAATAAACCAATGTATTAGCACCAGTAAAATCCTACCTTTTAAGCTTTCAATATCTTTTAAAAAACATTATTTCCAATGTTATTTGATTTTATGGTTTTACATCTGTTAGTACTTAATACTTCATTTTATTGAAACATTTCATTTATTGAAACATAAACTAAGGATATGGTACTGTGAGTTTCATGTTACTTACTGATATCTTTTGTTTTCTTGGAGTGGCAAAGTACAATGTCTAAGTAAGATTAGAGTCCACATATCATAATATGGTTTTCAATTTAACAATGTAAGCCTGACTTGATCTTCCATCTCTCATATCAGTAAAAATGTAAATAAAGAAGAGTATAGAATATTCTAAGCCTTAGAAGACAGGCTTCAGATAGGGGACAGCCAAATGTGCACAATAAAACAGAGAAAACTAGATGGTCAAATATAGTTTGTACCAATAACTGCTTTGGTCTATTACCTAACCTAGTGGTTCTCCATTTGCAGTCTTCACACTAGCTTTGTAACTATTATTCAGAAGCTTTTTAGAAATGCAAATTATTGAGTTACATCCTGGATGTACTGAATCAAAAACTTTGGTGCTAAGGGCCAGCAATGTGGGTTTTCACAAATCTTCTTGGTAATTCAAATTCAGATTCAAGGCAAAATTTGAGAACTACTGCTCTATCCCATTCATAATTTTGTTTGTTCATTCATCCATCATGAATTTCTAATTTGTTACCATATGCTAGAGTGACTAGTAGGGATAGGAATGAAGACTAATGTTATCAACAGTAACTGCTTATTGTAAGCTTACTTTCTGATAAGAAATTTTAGTAACTAAGATCATTTCGCCATAATAACCTTATAACTCAGATATATTTCCACTGTAGTGTTCACAATTACCTTTTCAGAGAGCAATGTGAGCATGTAGCAGCAGCCAACTTTGTTGGAAAAGTGCCTAGCTCTGAGACAGTCCAAGATGGTTGCCCAGAGGAAGTGTTTTCTGAATTGACTAAAACTTTAAATTATATTTCTGAAATAAAATCAAATTGAAGAAAAGTAAAAGAAAATTGGAAATAATTATATACAAGTTCATTTAAGGTTTTGGTTTGTCCTGACTGTAGCTAATTTGTGTCAAAACCACCATGATTGTCTCTGAATAACTGTCCCAGAAAAACCCAGTCCTAATGTATGAGAACTAGCCTCAAGGTGTCCTGAGACTGAAGAAAGAGAGGCAGTGAAATCTAGAATCACACAGAGTGCAATTTACTGATTGACGTATGGTCCTGGGTGGAAATAAGATCATTTGGATCCCTGCACATTGGACCAGTAAGAGGAGCATGTTTATGAGTTAGGACAAAAGTGACTTCATTCTGGCTGGAATGTACTTGGTTTGTCTTAAGATAATATCAGAGTCAAGTGCATTCCTATGGTCAGGGTCCAGTTGTAAAATGCCACATATGCCTCAAATGATTTTTTAATTAGTATTAGGTTTTCATTTTGTCCAGTTTTAAGGTTTATAGCAAAATTAAGAGAAAAGTACAGATTTGCTATATACTTGTTCATGCCCCATTACCTCTCAATCTCTCTATCACTATATAGAGTGGTAAATTGGTTACAATCAATGAACTTACACTGACAAAATGTTGTCATCCAAAGTTCATAGTTAAATTTAGGACTAACTCTTGGTGGTATACATTCTGTACGTTTTGCTAAATGTACAAATGGCATGTATCCACCATTACAGTATTACACAGAATAGTTTCACCACTTTAAAAATCCCCTGTGTTGAGCTTGGGCTGTAGCTTAGTGGCAGAGCACTTGCCTAGCATATGTGAGGCACTGGGTTAGATTCTCAGCACTACACATAAATAAATAAACAAATAAAATAAAGGCGTTCTGTCCTGCCGCAGTCTGGCTGGGCACAATTCAGGAGCCACTTGTCAAAAGAAACTAACTTTATTTTTAGAACTACAAATGCCAAACAAAACCGCTCCTCAGAAAAAAACCCTCAGAGCCCAACTGCCACCACCGGCTTCCACAAGCCTCTCACCCCCACACAACCCTCACCACCTCCCACAATCCTCCTGTTCTTGAGGCTGATTGGCTGGGTCGTGTGGGCGGAGCCAAAGAAGTCCCCCAATGAGCAGCTCCGTGGAGGAGCCAATCAGCTAGATGTTGCTGGGGCCGCTGTGAGCCAATCATCAGCTGGCAGTCTGAAGGGCAGGGAAACAGCCCAATGAACATTACCACAGAGGAGGCAATCAGCTAGATGTTGCTGGGGCTGCGGTGAGCCAATCATCAGCCGGCAGCTGGAAGTTTGCTGGCAGCTGGAAGTTTTCTGGGGCCCCTTTGGCTGTGGCTCTCAACACTGTCCATCTACAATTTCAAAAATTTTTTTAAAAAATCCCCTGTGTTTCATCTATTTATTGTGCCCTCTCCCCAACCCCTGACAACTACATCTGTTATAGTTTGCTATCATGCAGAAAAGATGACTAGGTTTACTCTGGGGCATTCATGGCAGTAACCATGGGCCACCTCTACCTCCTCATATTTTCCCAGCATACCATAAGTAAGAAAAAGCCATTAGAGTGATAAGTAGCATTTTTTCACTCATCCTGATGCCATCAGCAACAGGAATGTGCCTGAGTCTTTGATATTAACATGAAGCAAACCAGGTTCTGACTTGGATAAAAGTCACTTTCATCCTGACCACTGTATAAGCCCCCTCTCTCTGACCCAAATCACAGCAACTACTGGTTTTGCTTCACCTAACAACATACTCTGTGAGCAAGTCCCCCAATAAATATTGCTCTGTGCAATCCTGGAGCTATCTTCCCCTTTCTTTGATGTCACAGCACCTGGCAGCTCATCATACTATGGGATCTGTTTTTCCAGGATGGTAATTTTCTTGGCAATTCATATTATGTAATTTATTTATTGCAACAACCCTCTGAGAAAATTATTAGCAATCATCTTTTTGAAATTAAGGGAAAGTCTCTGAACCTAACTGGATAATTAACTGTGCAGTCATTCAACTTTGAAGTAGCAAAAAAGGGACTTGAGACCTGACATAAATCCAGAGCAGCTGCAAAGTATGGAAGATTATGATATGATCAGGAAGGTTAAAATATAAAGAGTGACTGGAGTGTGGGCTCTGTAAAGTGTGATCTGATTGTGAACTGAGGCTGCATGTCACTGCCCAGCATTATGAGAGAATATCATATCACAAATCACTAGCCCAAGATAAAAATTGAAACTTCAAAGTAAAATTTCTATTGAATGTATATCACTTTCACACCATTTTAAAGGGAAAAAATTGTAAGTCAAGCAATCGTATATTGGCAACCATATATATACATAATAAAATGAGATGCCACCTGTGAATTAATGTGACCCTCCTAGCTCATATGCAGAAAAACTTATTGAATGTTTTCTGATCATCAGGCCCTACAGTCTTTATCAAAACTCAACTATGGTTGTAGCAAAAATAAGGGTCCATAAAAAATACATAAAAGGGTTGGCATGACCGTTTTTCAATAGATCTTTATTTATGGACACAGAGATTTGAATGTCATAATTTCCACATGTCACACAATAGTATTATTTAATTTCCTTCAACTATTTAAAAATGTAAAAACCCTTTTTTAGCTTCCAGAGCGCGCGCGCGCGCGCACACACACACACACACACACACACACACACACACACACAAAGATATGAGCTGGACTTGGCCCATAGGCCATTATTTGATGATCCATATAGTAGTTCCAATTGACTCCAAACTCTCAACAACTAATAAGAAATTAAAAATGAAGTAAATTTAAAAAGGAAAAGAGAGAGGTCAAGGAAGTGTGGAAAAGGACTATATTAAGTAACTGGGGAAATGGTTGAAAATGGAGCATGCATTTATTGCTCTAAGAAAATAATCTGCCTCCTATAAACAAAAACTTAACCTTATAGCATTTTAGGGAGATTTAGAAAGACATCCAACTTCCTAAATGAAAGCATAAGTTCTAATGCCTAACTGAAGCTGAATTTCAGCCTCACTTTTTTCATTTACTTTTGTTCATTCCTACACAACTATTTATAGAAACCCTGGATTCCTTATTATTCTATCACCTCTTTTTAGTTTGTATATAAATTCTATCTCACATAGCAAGTCCCCCATGAGCAGAATATAAAATATTGAGTACAGGGCCTGGGTTTGTGGCTCAGTGGCAGAGCACTTGCCTTGTACATGTGAGGCACTGGGTTCAATCCTTAGCACCACATAAAAATGAATAAACAAAATAAATATTTTTTAAAAAGATTAAGTAGGGCTGGGGATGTGGCTCAAGCGGTAGTGTGCTCGCCTGGCATGCGTGCGGCCCGGGTTCCATCCTTAGCACCACATACAAACAAAGATGTTGTGTCCGCCGAAAACTAAAAAATAAATATTAAAAAAATTCTCTCTCTCTCTTTAAAAAAAAAGATTAAGTACATGACATCTTTATTTACAACCATTAGTCATCATCTATGAAGGCTTGGACTCACTAAATATTAATGCTGCATCTTCCTTCTTACTTCTACTTCAAGTTTACTAACTATTGCATGGAATTCTCAAGAAGAGCAAAAAATATTCCCAGGTCCTTTTTGCTGAATTGCTATGGAAAGTTCATTGAAGTCAGGTTAAAGCTAAAAGAATGGGTTCTAGAGAAGTAGTTATTACTTAGAATATAGACAGGCTACAAAAAAAAATAAATATAGAAAAAAAGCAAGATGAAAAAAAGTAAATCTGACTGAGGAAGAGAAAGACCAAACATGATGTATATGGGTTGGAATAATAGAAACATAACAGAGGCAGCTAAGAGAAATTTTCTGTATCTAAAATTCTTGGTGAAAAATGATGCTGGTGGGCTGGGGTTGTGGCTCAGTGGTAGATCTCTTGCCTAGCATATGTGAGACACTGTGTTTGATACTCAGCACCACATAAAAATAAATAAATAAAATATAGGTATTGTGTCCATCTGCAACTAAAAAATATTTTAAATGATGCTGTTTATGAAGATATTTTTCAAGTTCTTTCTGGAAACCTTGTTGCACACAGTGTATTCAGTGAATTTACATGTTCTCCAAATTCTATTTTGAAACACTTGAGTCAAAGAAAATTACATTCTTTTATCTTTTACATAACTTTACAATGTTTATTTCCTCAAGGAAGCCAAAATGTTTGACATCCCTTGTTTCAACCATTCTATATTCTATAACTATAAAACAGAAGTAGTAATCTCATGCTAATTCAGAGAAGCATCACAGAATTGCAGATTCTAGTAGGCCTGATTTGACTATATAACTTTGGGCAAGTTGCTTATTTCTTTCAAGCAGTAAATTCTTTCTCTGTAAAATAGGAATCATATTTCCTACTTTACAGCTGTTTGGGGGAGGACTAAAGGTGGATATAATCAAGATAAGAATTAAATTACAGGTATTGTAATAAAAAGCACAGAAAGAGAAAGTGATTGATGCACAAATATACCATGAATTTTCAAATCATTATGAAAAGGGTAAGCATTTATCAGTATAAGTGAGTCTTATCCTTTACTTGAATTATTGATAATGTTTTTCCAGCTCTGATATGTGGCATTGGTGACATTTATGTGCTTTGGGAACTAAAACACACTTCCATTCATTTATGAGATTGAATGGCCTTTCCCAAAGACGAAGTACCTTGCATAATATAATTACATGATAAGATATAGCAATAGAAATACTAACAAAATTTCCATTCAAGAATTTACTATCGTTTTGTTAACCCATGTTTAAAACCTCACCTTAAGTATAGGTGAACCAGAAACAGTATAATACATTGTAGCATACATAGGCTAATGAATTTTCTCTCTAGTAACTGGAATTTGAGCAGGGAATCTGATTTATTAGAATTAAGCTCTTATCTTTAATTTGTATTTCTGAATTTCCAACAGATAGAGCATATTTAGTTCCAGGTAACTTAATAAGAATGTTGTTAAATTATTCAGTTAGTAGTGATGGTTAGCATAGAGATGAAGAATCATGAAAATGAGAAGGGTGGGTCAGAAAATAAGGTGGATTTGAATCTAGATCTAATGTGAATAAGCATACTTGGGATTTTTGGACTAATTACATACTCTCTTTGCTTCATTTGTTATGTGGGAAAATTATATTTCCTCTCAGATATTTATTGTGAAAATTAAATGAGTTAGTACACAAATATGTAAAAAGAAGTCTTAAGAATAACTTCCTGGTTGGAGATGTGGCTTAGCGGTAGAGTACTCGCCTAGCATGTGCGAGGCTCTGGGTTTGATCCTCAGTACCACATAAAAATAAATAAATAAAATAAAGACATTGTGTCCAACTGCAACTAAAAAATAAGTATTTTACAAAAAGGAATAACTTCCCATAAAAATTTTCTCAATAAATGACACTTATAATAATGGTTATTATATCCACATGTGTCCCATAGGAAATCAAATGCTGACTTAGAAAAAAAAAATGTATCATCTTTTCCTTCTTGAGGTTGTTCTTTCTCTTTTACCATTGCTTCTGGTCTTTTTCCTTAATCACTTAAATCTAAACTCTGGAATTCTTCCAGGGTTCTTTCTGTACCCATACCTTTCACAACAATCATCATGTTTTGTGAATTCTGCTTTCTAAATAGTTCCCCCTTTCCATTCCCAACTAATCTGAGTTGTGCTTGTAACTTGGATAGTCACTATCATTTGTCTTGATCCTTTTGGGGTACTGGTGTTTGAATCCAGGAATGCTTAACCACTGAGCCACATTCCCAGACCATTTTTTTTTTATTAGTTAAACCAAAAAGCTCATACTTTCAGTGACTAAAGGTTCAAGATTGTATAGCACCATCACAATGGCCCCAGGGCAGGTGGCTTCCTGGTGAGAGAATATAGGGGAGCAATTACTGGTGAGACAGGAGTAGGAGGGGCCAGTCTTTCTCGCTTTTTTTTTTTAAATTTGTTTTAATTACTTATCATGACAGTAGAATGCATTTTGACACATCATGCATAAATGGAGTATAACTTTTCATTATTCTGGTTGCACATGATGTAGAATCACACTGGTTATGTAGTCATGACATAACTATATATGTACATAGGGTAATAATGTCCTATTCATTCTACTATCCTTCCTACCTCCAAAACCCCTTCCCTCCCGTCACTCCACTCTACCTAATGCAAAATAACTATTTTTCCCTAGCCTCCCTTCCTTATTATGAATTAGCATCCGTGTATGAGAGAAAACATTTGGCCTTTGAGTTTTGGGGATCGACTTATTTCACTTAGCATGATATTCTCAAGTTCCATCCATTTATCTACAAATGCCATGATTTCATTCTGCTTTAAGGCTGAGTAATATTCCATTGTGTATATATACCACATTTTCTTAATCCATTCATCTGTTGAAGGGCATCTAAGTTGGTTCCATAGTTTGGCTATTGTAAATTGAGCTGCTATAAACATTGATGTGGCTACCTCACTGCAGTATGCTGATTTTAAATCCTTTGCATATAAACCAAGGAATGGGATAGCTGGGTCAAATGGTGGATCCATTCCAAGTTTTCTGAGGAATCTCCATACTGCTTTCCATAATGGTTGCACCAATTTGCAACCCCACTACCAATGTATGAGTGTACTTCCCCC